>NC_051163.1:13648795-13931892 GCF_013339745.2 Dermacentor silvarum
AACAACCTGAAGTTGCGCCTTTACGTTCCAGGAATAAGAAAAACGACGACCAGTACTTGGCCTTGAAGCAAGCAGCTCTCGATTGCTTGCACTCTTTCTACTCTGACCGAATCCACATATATACGGATGGCTCTTCCACTGAGATCAGCTCCACCGGCGCAGTGGTTATACCATCACGATCAATGAGCATCACATACAAGACTTCTCACGTGACATCATCGACCGCTTCGGAGCTTGTTGCCCTCCGAGGTGCCATTGCTTATATTAACAACCAACCGGCGTATCGGTGGGTAATATTATGTGATTCAAAGGCGGCCCTACAATGTCTTTTGTCAGCTCTCCGTCGCGGGTCCTGCGAACAATCGTCTCGGAGATACGAGAAATCACCACCATACGATCGCAAAAGGACACGACGTCGTGTTTCAGTGGCTTCCGAGTCATTGCGGTATCACCGGCAACGACATCGCCGACGAAGCTGCTAGGAAAGCACACGAAGGAGCAAATATTGTTTCTGTACCTTTATCGAGGACTGACGCAGCCCAACACCTAAGCAAGCTAGCGCAAACTATGACATTGGAGAAGTGGCATACAACTGAATTCGCCCAACATTGGTTGCATTTCTCGACCCATCTATGCAGCTGCGGCTGTGCCTGGATTTGCGCGAAATGAGGAAACAATGCTGTGCCGCTTACGCTTGGGTGTTGCATTCACCAATGCTTACACGTGTTTAATTGGAATGGCTGATAGCGCCGAGTGTAATGCCTGCGGTGTTGATGAGACTATAGAACACCTACTATGCTACTGTCCATCTTTTCAAAACGAAAGACATGACCTCTGCAACGTTCTCAATAGGCTAGATAAAAGACCGTTCACTTTGAGCAAGATCTTGGGACCATGGCCTCGAATATCACAGCTGCAAAAGGCCACAAAAGCACTGCTGCGATTTTTAAAAACTACAGGACTGAGTGACCGTTTATGACCCGGACTGATTGATCATCAGTGATAGAACAGAGATCTGTTGCTACGTCGGCGATATCAACAGTGGACTTTCTATTCTTCTCCTAATCTCTCTCTCCCCTTTTTTCCTTCCCCCAGTGTAGGGTAGCCAACCGGGTTCAGTCCTGGTTAACCTCCCTGCCTTTCATTAAATCATTTTCTCTCTTTCTACTATGAAACTCCTTTCTAGCCAACTTCGGTATTTTGTAACACAGGAGGCGAACGCGTCACGAGGTCATTAGACGCTTTATTCCTGTGATCACTACAGGTACACTACACGCGAACGCAGCCATTAGAAATTCGCGCATCACTCTTGCATACTTTTGAATATTTTCCCCAAGCAACACCGTCACACCCAGCCTTCGCAGCCTCAGGAAATTTTGCTATGTCCATGACGTCACGAGAATGTTGATAATGGCAGGTCCGTAATTTCGAGACGACTTTAGTATCACATTACAATATAAGTATTTGCGAAACTCCATACTTCTTAAATACGATCTGCTTACATGCAAGAAGCGTACGTACGGCATGATTTCTACAACTTAAGAACATATATAAATAGCCCTTTTATTACGAGTCGTGACAGCATAGGAACTATAAACGACAGACGTTAACCTAGAGTCTGGTGCTGTAGTTTTAAAGTGGCGTTGCCCAACCATGTTTTACGTTTACATCATCTTCTCGCTTACGAAAGTGTTATTGGGAAGAAGGACACTATGGATGACTTGGAGCATTTATGTATCAAGTCACCTTGATTCGCATGAAAAATATAAGTCCCTGCTGCTTTGAAAATCGCATTTCAATTCGATGCTCACCGTTTCCTGATGTCAAGTGTGCTCCGGGACACGTCCACGTGACGTTTACCAGAAGCGTGCCGTTTTCCCCTTGCCTCAGGAAGGTGACACGGAGGTCTAAGACGCCCAGGGGCGGTAAATCTTTCTCGTAGATGTTTGCGGCAACTTGAAAGCTTCCTCCAATGGCCGTCCTTTCGAAAGGTTCCAACTTCTCTCTAACGGACATCTTCACCGTAGTAGGCGATTCGTCACTCGAGTCAAACAGGTCGAAGTCGTCAATCAAATATTCTGACGACGACTGATCGCCGATTCCTGTAGGTATTGCCGCGCAGAAGAAAAAAAAAATTCCAAAAGGACGCAAGTACTTTGATTTCACACTACTCGTTCCTTGAAATTAACAATAAAGATGGAAAAAGCAGCTTTTTGCTCTGCCTATCGCTTTGCATAAACAAAAAGCATCTTGCTGAGCGCGCGCTTTATGATTGAACAGAAACCGGCCCGTAATTTTACAGCAGGCGGCTCCTCATACGTGAGCTTTCGATAAGACCTTTCTTTTATGACTTATTCGTAAGCATTACAGACGCTTAAACTTATTCGTCGGCTTTTCAGACTTCAATAGATATGATTTACAAATTATGCCAGCTGTCTGTGGTGCTGATTGAAAATTGTTATGTTAATTGGTAGCTTTTCTTTCCCAATATGTATCGCTGTTGAAGACATGCAAGGAACATCGTGCTTTCTTTTTCCCTAACAAATTAAACAGTTTGTTTAATGTGGCTGGTATAAAAAAGTACTAATCCTACGCCAATCTTATCATTACTTCATCCCTAGCCCTCCTCCTTTTGGCAAAAACAAAAGCGCTGTAATCTACTCAGTTCTACTTGCAGAAGAATGTTTGATAACGTCTCACCGAAATCTGTTTATTTCTTGATGAACAAGTTTTGCACTGTATGACAAAAAAGAAACTATTGGTCAAACGTAACTAGGAACTTCGGCCTAGTAGAATCAGATATGCATGTTTTCCCGGTATTGGACCGAAACTCCACTTGGCGTCAATTTTCTCCGATTAAGAAGCAATATTCTAGACTTCCGAGAGAACACAGATTATTTTGAAAGAACAACCTAACATTTTGGCATAACTAAACATTCTGCTCGAGAATCTGTCGACGCATTTTGAGCACCTTGCTGAGTGAAAAGGCGATGGTCGATACAAGAAGGCGACACTCCAGCGCTAGTGTGTGTACCCATTCTTGTGTCGTCCGTCGTACTTTCGCGCTGTAAGAGGTTTACCCAAACCAACAAGCTAGCACTATTAAGGCATCAATTTAGTGCCGCATAATGAAAGTATAAACCAAAACCTTACCGTAGTCTGCGTGCAGCACGGTATTGCTGGGGCTGCCGAATGGGCCAAGCACGGGATCAGCGAGTATTGCCGTGTTTTTATTCTGAACACGAGCCATGACGGCATACCTTCCTGGTCCCGTGTACGCAGTGAAGTAGCCGCTGTACGTTCCATCGTTCGCAGTGATATCAGGGTCTGACAAGAGAGGCACAAAGGCTCGTAAGAGCGTAGAAAAAGAGTCTGGCGACAGAGTCAGCAGTAATCATATCAGCGAGAGTCCTGCTGCACGCCCGCGTCTTGCTAAAATACTTCCAGCTCATTCAGGGGCGCTATTCTGGAAACAAATTCCACCATGTTGGCGGTTGAAGCCAATCAGAGAGGCCGTGGCAGCCGTGAGAGCCAATCAGAGCTTACAAGATGGCGATTTTGACAATTAACGTTGCGGAACTCGAGTGTTCAGAATAGCAACCCGGGTTCTCGCTTTAAGAAATGATAGCAGAAAGTTCAATAACTGTAGCTGAAAGCACGCTGAATTGGTCACTGACATTGTAAACATGTTAAAAAAGATATCAAAAAATCACACGACGGTTACGAGTGCGTAACGCGAATGTTTAAACGTTAGCTGTGGTGCGGGCTAGGCGTTTTACTCCCGATCTCGGGATCGCCGAATCGCTTGGGGGTCTCAAGATCCTGTTTCACGCTAACAATTCCGTGTAAAGGTTGTTTTATAGCGTTCTGGTTGAAACTACTACGCTCCTCTCCAATGTTGGAGTGCACGCCAGTTTTTTAAGCATACACTGGAGCCGCCGACTGCGCCGAGTGAGCCACTACCACCGGCGCTCCGGTAAATACCATCTAGTGTTTACGGGAGCGCCTTAAACACATCTGGTAAACACATCTTGTGTTTACACCGCAGCAAAGGCCCGCGCCGCCACGGACTCACAAAGCGAAAGGCGAGGCGTGACCGCACCGCGCCAAAACTTCCACGATAACTGAGGCGCAACCGGTGAGTTCAGCACTCCTGATGCATATAGGGCAACTACACCTGATGTTGTTGCTGGAAACCGAGCTTTCCGTCACGTGACAGAATTTTCCTGTTTCACTGATGGAAGCGCACGCGGCATCGCGTGTGCTTTCACTAACGGAAGTACCTTCTGGCGCGCTGACAAAGTCTAAGCTGCGGACGGCAACAGACGAAGCAAAGCTGAGGAACGAGCTAACAAAAGTGAGCGCTTTAAAACGAGGCACAAGACGAATTGAGCACTGTACACAAGGTGTCTATTGCCCCCGCCTTTCTTATCGTTGTTGACATGTTTCAGAGTAACAGGAGAAAATTGGTGTTTCACGGACTATCGGTGCAGCAAGACCTGATTCAGCAGCCCTTTATGTGGTGGGGTGTTGAGTCAATTTGAGTCAGTCGGCAGCGGTTAATCGGGATATGAAGCTGAAAGGTTGGCAAATTGCTTGCTGGTACTGCATTTCACTTCAATCCGGGCTATCGCATTATGAGTGATGAAATTTACACGAAAAGAGACTTATTGATTGGTCAAGAAAGGTACTGACAAGAAATAAACAGCGTTTGAAGTCAAACTTAAGCAAAAAAAAAAAGAAAGAAATAAATTAGCATTACAGTGCGATAGTGTGTAGTCTGATAATGTTGCCACCAAACGCTAACAGTTTTATAGAACCTGCAATGTGATAACGATATTGTCGCGAGACAGAGAGGGGTCTGGCACTGTCGTCGAAGTGGCCAGATACACGCGAGAGCCTTGCATCCGTCGTGGTTGCTTGTGGTTATTGTAACCTTCTATATACACCGTGCAGCAGATGTTCACACACTTAGATAAACACACACACGACAGAACAACAAATGAATTAGTGACAATGGCACTTACATTCTTATCCTAGTAATGATGAGCAACGCGAGAACAAGGTGAGAGCAGAAGTCAACGTTTCGACAAGTGAACTTGTCTTCTTCAAGGCGGTATCCTAGTAATGAGTTATATAACCTACGTAACACCGTAACTACATATTAAAGAATTCCGTCTTTTGCGCGAATGCAAGCCTTCACACAGTTCGGGAAGGTATCGATGGCGGCACGGATGTAGCGATCATCTAACTGATTCCAGGCCTTCTCCCAAGGCGTCACGAATAGATGCCAAACTCCTGTGGGAAGTAGAGCAGACTTTGTTCTTGAGCACAGGCCACACTGAATAGTCGAGTGGGTTTAAATATGGGCTGTTTGGAGACCATTCTGCAGCAAAGTTAAAGTCCAGGAAGTTATTTGCGCACCACTGTTCCACCACCTTCGCCTTGTGACCAGGTGCCGAATCCTGTTTACGTCCACAAACGATTCCCAAAGTGAGATTCGGCCCACGGTAGAACCTCTTTCTTGAGGACATCTTCCGGGTAATTATTGCTGTTCATCATCACTCCTTGCAAGATGAAAACCATTGGCATCTTTCCATCAGAGATGATGCAAAGATGCCACATTTTTCATGTTTTATTTGCTTCTTCGGGAGCTCCCGCCAATATTCGATCGTTTTGGTGGTTTACAAACCGTCCAATTGTGAAGAGGGACTCATCAGGGAAGAGGATGTTGCGGTGGCGGGCCGCGCTACCAAATTGTCAGAGGAGATCCTTGCATCGTTCCCTCTTGTCCCTTTCATGTGTTGAGTGAGTCCATGTGCCTTTTGAATTTTGTGAGGTAACGTTTCCAATTTCTCCTTGACGATTCTTCTGATGTAACGGTCACAAATGTCCTCACCTTTAGCCATTTTTTTTTCTTATTGATATTTGACAATCTAGACTGCTTTTTCCGCGAATGCTCTTCACAACCTGTGGAGCTATTGCTGACTTGGGACTCACGAAACGCTTCATATAGTCCATCGGCTTGGCCATGCCTGGCCATGCCTTTTCAGGCAGTCGTGCACAATTCTTGTTGGAATATGAAACCATCGGGAAATTTCGGCAGGACAAAGTTCTTTGTTTTCTAGCTTCTTCATTGCGGCTCGGAAATATCAAGTTCTTGCCATACCATGAGCAAAAATTCAGAAAAAATTGAAAAGAGAATGCGCATGTAAAATCATGAAAATGAAAACGGCCGAAAAGCAGGCGACAGTTTTTTTTTTTCTTTTTTTTTTGTGCAGATGGTTTTCGAACAGTGCGGGAACTTTGTGCCGCTTGCTGTAATTGTAATTTAATAATATACTCTATCCCCATAATATCATTTTTTTCGGAGGAGCAAGGCAAGCCTTTCCTGAGTGCGCCCTCCAGCAACCAAGAATGTCATCTTCGAAGCGGTCGCCATGTTGATTGCCCCGCAATGACCAACGAAGCGACGACGGCACAGAAACCACAGGCTCCTATGATTCTTTAGCACCCACGAGACCCGGGAGCCTTTCCTGGCACGGATGACTTGAATATCGTAAACTCGATCGCCATGCACAAGCGTGTCAGTGCACCACAACAGTCGGGACCCCCCATTGGCGTTAGTCAACCAGATGTTTTACCTGGAAGGAACGGCACGCGTGTGGTACCAGACGCGCACAAACAGGATTTGACCAGTTGTGATACTGGCAAAACAAAGCTTCGCGAGTTGTTTGACAGTACCAGCCCCTTCATTGCCTCGCGGTAATATCTACACAATCGAGCTATTTGAAAAATAACAAGCATCGTTCGTGACTGCGAACTTACAAAGAAATACAAGAACGAATAGCTTCTGTCAATTTCTTAAGCTGCGAAGAATCGCCGGCACACTAAAGCCTCCGTTTTGTGTAAACCATGCGCTTTGTTTGAAACCAAAGGTGGCCAGACAGCCATAACCAAAGGGCAGTACGAGGGCTCGCCGTATCGCTTTGTCTCAAGGCCAACTCCGACTTCGCTCTTAAAATATCAAGGAAGAGAACTTTCAGTTCCGCAGACAGATGATGACTGCATCCAGAATAATAATAATGAACAACTTGCTACGCACAGCAGCCATCATCACGGAGTCGTGTCGTGGATAGGCGTGGCAGGTTCGGGCCCAAGACTTCAGCAACGGTGTCAGCGTACAGGACAACCTTGTCACCCTTGTTGACGTGAGCGTAAATCACAAGGTCCGGGACGTGCACCAACGGCGTGGTCACTTCGCAAACGACACGAATCGGTGCCTCGCTCGCATTTCTCGCTTGCGATTTTACTTCGATGTAGAGACCCATCACGCTTGAGCTAGGGCTCTTCATGAGAAGCGTCCACGTCCCAGTCTGTGCAAGCAAATCATATACCATCTGGTTAAAAGGGTGGGGAGTGAAAGAGTGTTTTCAGAGGCGAAAATGATTAGACAGGGCGTGAATAAATACAGTCAGTTGTCAGACGCATAGCTATCAGAGCCGCGCGCCAAGACCCGTATAGCATGCTAAATACTGGTACACCAAATTCTTCAAAGGAACGCACATGCAAGGACTGCACGAAATGCACTACACACATATCTTATAGGCATCGTGTAATTGGTCCATGTCATGGCGTGCGGCAAACTGCGTTATTACGGCCAGGACGCGTGCTATGGGCCATGTGCCTTAACAGGTAACTACAGCAAGACACACATATCGACAGCATTAACAATCCTGGAACGCAAAACGGACACTCCGAATCCCAGCGACACCACCTCGAAAGTGCGACCGAGATACGTCCCGCGGTTACTTGCGAAGTACAGAATCCTACTGACTGGAGCCTTTGTCTTGCTGGAGCAGCAAATGCAGAAGTTTCCGTGACAAAACGACAGAAACAAACAAACAAATATTACACAACGAAACAAAGAAATATTAAACACGCAATATACAGACATTCTATATAAGTGACTAACAATAGAGCATTCAATATGACATTGATTACATCTCTAAAACAAAAATATTAGAAGCCACTGTTATAACAAAGAACAGTTAAAGAATTTGAGGCCCAATCACACTTCAGCATTCCCCAAACACTTCGCACGACGAAAAATTTCTTATTAGGCACTTAAATCTGGCCAATTGATTTACAATTTCCGGCGTGACCCAACACGTAAGGGTACATATTGCATGAAAGCACAATCTCATATTCAATAGTTTGTGTGCCATATCGTGTTCTAGGTTGCTTTAATACTATAGAATTGCGACGAGGGCTGTATCTGTGTATTTCTGTTCAGGTGGCAATTTCAAGATATCTCGAAATTACAGGAGACCTTATTAAATATGCCCATGCGGATCTTGGTTTTTTAAGTGTTACTGATATTGAGAACGTTGTGGTGAATTATTACAGAACCTAATGCTTTTTTTTCCAAATAATTATGTAATGAATGAATGAAATTATGGGGTTTTACGTGCCAAAACCACGATCTGATTATGAGGCACGCCGTAGTGGGGGACTCCGGAAATTTGGACCACCTGGGGTTCTTTAACGTGCACCTAAATCTAAGTACACGGGTGTTTTCGCATTTCGCCCCCATCGAAATGCGGCCGCCGTGGCCGGGATTCGATCCCGCGACCTCGTGCTCAGCAGCCCAACACCATAGCCACTGAGCAACCACGGCGGGTAAATAATTATGTAACCGAACGTTACCATTGCAAAGCAGCCAGCTTTTCTTTATCTCTTGTACTACTGTTTTCTCACGTGAATGTGCAGGTGAAAATTACAGTGTTTTGAAGTGCCTGACATGATTTCGGATCACGAACGCTGGGACCAAATCGAAAGCTATATATCATACGGTTGCCCCGCCATTTATGTTCCCGCTATAAAGCTCCGTGTATGGTACACCACGTGGCATAACTATCAGACACTGCAGTGGAAGTTACGACCACAGTGCTAACCAACCCGAATAGCGACCGCACCAGTGCTCGTGTCCCTCGCGTGAGACTCTGGTAGGCCAGGAGAGAGCAGCCTTAAGTGCCATAGAGCATGCAATGCGATGAGAAACACGAGAACTGCGCTCACCTTGTTCTCATGTTGCTCATCGTCTTAAATTTCCATCTCCCGCATTCCCTGAGCATGCAGTGTGTGGGTACTTTCATGCACTTTATTCCAACTCAGGGTCCTGTCAGTGATTAGTGTTCGCGTTCGACAGCTCTACACCACGTCGCAAATACTTGTTTTAACGACCAATAGCATGACAGAGGGCCGGTAAGACATGCCCAGTCTCAGCTAAAACTGATCGGGCGCGAACCACGAGGTCATGAACGTCTTGCTTCTTTCATACTGCGCAGTTCTGACGCTGATAATCTCCAGCAAATTATAAATATATAGCAATATCATATTGTCGGGCGCAGTTCGAGTACTGATGAAACGTTGTGAAGTACGTACGAAACCCCGAAAGCAGGACGAGTCCTCAAGCTGCCATGAAAGATGCCAATCTAAAGCCCCCCCTCTCTTCCACATACTTCTGCAATATGACAGAAGCGCCACTTCTCCCTCTAATGGAAAAATGCAAGAAAGTATAAATACTGGTAACTCGCATTTTTACCTCTGCGAAGTCCGGAATAGTGATGGTCGTAGTGAGCCCGGCTCTGTCGTTGCTGCATGCGTCACACTTAAATCCATTGGGACATGAGAGCCACGCATCAATAAAGGCACTGTCGCGTTCCACGCGCCAAATGTGCACTGTCGTACTTCTGCCAATACTGGCGTCTATTACGAAACTGATGTTTGCCTGGCCAGTAAAATTTATTTCTTCTCTCGTTATCTGCAAGTGAGAAAAAAATAAAGAAGAACATGCGTCACATAGTTTTGTTTTGATTGTGCACTCTGGGGATGGCAGAGACGATTTTCGTCAAAGGATGTTGACTGCTTTGGTTTGCGCCGGATGAGAAGCGAGTCCTCGTGTGGAAGTTAAACGTAAAGATGACGCCTGAGACTCAGGTGCCATTATTCAATTATGTTTTAACTTTTCATAATAATAACTAGACATAATTAACCGTAAAGAAGAAAACACGAACAAGAAGTCATCATATACAATTCGCAAATAAAGTGAACAGCTATAAACCTGCAGTGTCTGCGAACATTGCTGTTTTTTTTTTAAAGCGATGCACTTTAGGGGCCCGGGCTGTCATCGGCGTCCCTCGCGTGTGATCTGTCGTGATCACGCACAAAAGCAAGTACTCAAAACAGGGTAAAAACAAGTGCAGAATTGATCAAAACTGGTTCAAAATAAACTAACACGATTCAGCATAACTTAAAAGACAGGAATAATCAAGCAATAAGCACATTAATTAACAGAAATTAGATAAAATCGCTTTGGCTCCATGTGCGTGGTGGTTTGGCTCCATGTGCGTGGCGGTTTCCCACCAGTTGTGCCTTAGCACAGGTGTCAGAACGGATGATGGATTACTAAGCACAAGTTAAACACAGGATGAAACAAGAGAAACACAAGGAAAACGCAAGGGAAACACCGGCGCATCACTGCTTCGCACTTCCCCAGCTTTCACGGTAGTGCAGCTGCCTTAGCGCTGGATTTGAACTACACAAGCGCAGGATGCACAACTTTTTTAAAAAATTTTTTCCAGCTTTCACTTCGCCTCGCACAATTTAGGAGTGCTTACTAGCGCTCCTAAATACGTAGCTCAAGCTCACGTCACTTACATAACAAATGACAATGCCTAGGTTGCCAACTAAACATATTCACCAATTAGAGTTCCAGTCATTCACTCTAGGACGCGTGTTGAAATTAAGAAACTGAAGTCCGACAGCAGGAAACTCGTGTATGCTTCGCAGAAATCGCAACACTTTAGCACAACTTTCGAGATATCATTCCTAAAATATGCTAGAAAACACACTGAGTCATGAGTTAACACATTTCCATAAGCCTCGTCTTCGTCTGGAAGTTGGGGGAGGACATTAATTTTGCTAACATGTACTGTCGGGCTAGTTGGGTCAGATTCACGCTTAACATGAGCTGCGCAGCTAGACCAAGACAAAGAATGAAGACGCTGCACATTTTAATCGCAGTATTAACTGAAACGCCTATTAATTCATTAACAAAGTTTGGGGACCGACATCACGAGAATGGTGCTAGTTCTAGGATTTCTGCGAAGCAGCCATGACTTCTCTACTGTTCGTCCTAACTTCGCTATTTCAACATTTGTCCTGAAGGGAGCAAATGAAAAGGCAATTAGCGAATCTTTTATAACTATGTGGACGTTGCAATGTCCGCCTCTTTAAGTAATTCAACTGAACCGAATGGCGCTGTTTTTCAGATGCAATTTTTACGGAATGCGTTCGAACTAAACAAACCAATAAACAAACAAGCGGTATAGACTTGGCGCGACTGTTAACATGCACGCATAGCCACGTTCACACATTTTAAAGGAAATCAAAATCACATAAGCAGCTTTCCACCATAAAAAAGCAATCAATGACTTCCACCTAATTCACTAGCTGCACAGTTTCAAGCAAGTGTCTTTCAAAATGACCCTGGCGAACGTACCACGACACGGGCATGTTCATTCAGCTGAACGTTGGTAGCCACCGAGAAAGCCTCCTCAATGCTGGGGATGGTGCGACCTCGAAGGTCTTGGAACGCGTATGCTTTGCCCCCTGTAGCAAGGGCCAGCTCTTCAAGTTGATTGTCCGCCGTAGGTCCCAACGCTATGGTGGTTACCTGCACCTTGGCTGCCAATAGCCTAGGCTTGACATCGGCGATAGACAGGCCCGTGTTGTGTTCACCGTCGCTCATGAGGATGAACACGTCGCCTCGTTTACAGTTATTGATTCCTTTACCTAGCTGCTGCAAAGCAAAACATAGCAAGAGGGTATGCATTAGCAGCGACATCCTATAAATGCCTACAAACTTATTTGACTATAATCTGCAGTTCCTGAATAGCAAGTGAGAAATAAAAAACAGTATTTGCATTAATAAAGCTAGCATATACACATATATACCTGAAAACTTAATATTTATTGTCAAAAGTAAGTATTTGGTTTACTAGGTCAAGGAAATGAGGCAACATATAGTATGTCAACAACGCAATAATTTCTCGTGAGGTGCAAACTAAGAAATCATGCTTTTCTACTATAGACCCAGAAGCAACGTCGGGTTACAGAATAGGGTTGCTTTTTTCTTCAAATTATTCCTTCAAACTTATTAAAGCTTTGGTAGGCTGATTATAAATTGAAGTTAAGTAGAATTTAATGAAGGTTCCTCCTAAAATAACTTCCAGCGTCAACTCATCGAACACTGTTATATAACTAGCGTTATCACGAATCATCGGTGAAAATTAATAGCTTACCTTTAGGGCAAGGTCAAGACCGCAGCTTATGCAAGTATCATGAAGGTGCGTCAATTTATCAACAGCTTCGATGAAATCTTGACGCGTGAATTTGTTTACGCGGTTGAGCTGGCTGGACAGATGAGCAACACTTTCAAACGTGATTATCGCCAACTGCACAGTGTCGTCAGGTATGTCCCGTATGTACCTTTTCGCCGCTTCTTTCAGGAAGTCCAGGCGCTTTTTGGCCTAGAATATCAAGACAGTTCATTTCAATAGTATCCCTGCCACACATAAATGAGACGCGAAAGTTTATGTCTACATTTTCATGCAAAACCAACACAAGGACCACTTCATCATGGGCTACAGGATCATTATGCCAAGAGGTTCTGTTGCTCTACAAAAAGATAATGACAGCAATACCTTTAAGGGTATTGATGCACTCATCATCTCAATTGAAGCGAGCCAAAAAAAAAAAGCGGAATCAAGCCTGAACAATGTTTGCAGTTTATTAGTTCTTTATTCCTCACTCAGAATGCATACTTACTGCTTAAAACGTCTGCGAAACCAATTTATCTGTCGTCCATCAATAATAACATTGTTACGAGGCTTATTGGTAACGATATCTGGCAACGACACTACAAATTGGAACGACGAGGCCGCGTGGCGCACACTACCAAATGGAGACCACCGACCAGCACCGCTCGCAAAGCGTTAGGAGCGTGCTTGCCTTCTTCAAAACTGTCCGGCAGAAACAGAGTCATCCTCTCTGCTTAAGAGGTAGAAGACGACAGGGAGTTATAGTAGGGCTAGACGCTGCTCCCGGACTGGAAGAGGGGATCAATGATATAATTCACCGAAAACGGTCGCTCCAAAACGTGCAAACGCCTGTCGTATTGCAGAACAAGTTTCGAGGAAAGCCCAGGGGTTCGGCAAAGGTTCAAACAGCCGGACGAGAGACACGGGAGCGTAGCTGGGATCTGGAAATGACGCACCGCTGCTTTCCTTTTGGCGCGGTTGCTCTTGCTAAGGGAAGCTGCGCATGAACTGTTCGGCTTGTCGGGCAGGTTCGGAGACTGGTGGGCACTCAGAAGCATCAGGACGTTATAGAATCGGTGCGCCGGTGGTATGCGAAGACTCGCGTCCATAAAGCGGAAGGGAGGTGAAAATTCAGCAGTAGCAATCTTGTACGGAGGTGTTGTTTGCAAAGATTGCAAAAGGAAGAGCTGTCATCTATGACAGCTGTAATCTATTGCAGCTTTTTCTGGCGGGTCTCCCGCATCATGTAAAGCTATAGCTTCAATTGAGTATACTTGAAGAAAATAAAGTTCAAAGTTCGAAGAATGCAGCCCGTTGCCATGATAGGATGCCACGTGCATCGCGAGCGTATCACCTAGTGTTCGGTTAAAGCGTTCGTAGTAGAATGCAGTGCTCGTTCGATGTGGCAATCGGTAAGTAGAACTTAAACGACTTCGGAGACAAAAGCGCTACCCCTATCACTGAAACGTTCTAGTGCCATGATGACGAATGAAGCGGTCGAAAGAGGCGAGGTCCCGCACTGCAGCGGCTGGTAAAGCAGCTGTTTTGGCGAAGCGTGTCAGCTGATCAACAGCAACTATTATTCACTGATTTCCATCCGCTATTGCTGACGCCATCTAGCAACAATGTTACGAGTTGCAACGACGAGACAGCGTGATGACCAGCACTAGAAGGAAACCATCGACCAACAGCGCGCGCCGATTGGCTGGTCCCAAGTGATATGACTCAACCAGCTACGCGGGATAGGCTATGAATCGGGCGGTAGCTGGAAAAAACCTAAAAAGAAATTTTGAACATCAAAGAGAACATATAAAATGCTGCTAGGAGAAGGAGGGTGCTCTTTAGAACAACAAGAAGAACAAAAACAGCAACAATAATAATAACTAATAAAACGGCTTAGACAATCAGCCTTAGGCCATGCTATTTCACCTAAACATGGTGTTCCAGGCAAAAAGTGGGGAGTGTCATTGAAAAAAAAAATGCGGGAGGATCAAATACGTGGATGACACTGTTGCTACGGCCGTTCACCGGACCTTGTGCAAATGCTATTTTGAACGGCGCTATCTACCATTTATGATAACCCTGCAAAGGTAAGGTTCCAAACACTTCCCTGGCAGTTCTTGACCGCTATTTTACTTGTCTCTCTTATGCCAAGGCCAGAGACGCACTTATCAGGTTGAGCTCTCCAACTTCCATTGAGCTATATAACATCTCTCTTCTTTCCCGATAAGAGGAAAAACGGAGGAAAAGAAATGTCTGGCAAAGGGGCTCAGCTTTGGAATGACGACAGAGAATTGCGCGACTGCTGTGACGCAGCTGACATGTGGTGACATCGACACGGCAGCGTAACTGTTGGAAATCTTCAATGCAACTCGAGTCAGACATGCTATACCGTTGCGCCACCGAGTCATCTTCAATGCAACACTGGTTTAACCGGTAAAGAAGTAGTGAAACCACTTACGCTCATGCTACCAGAGACGTCAAGAACCAGCACGACCACTGGGAGGAGATGCCTGTCGCGCTTAACCTCTCCGAATGATGTCCTAATTTTATTGGTCAGGTAGAGATGCGGCCGCCTGTACCACAAGAGGCGGTCAAGCACTCAAGGTTAGGTGTGAGAGAAGAGGTCTGTTCCACATCAAGGGAATTAGAACATTTTGTTAATATTTAGGCCCGGCCATGCCGAGTACGTTTATTCAAAGAACAGTGAAATGTTATTTGGTTAAAGCTTCTAATCAGCATCAGAATTATCAATTAGCAATAGCTCTGCTGAACTATTCACGAATGAAACTTTCTTCCATCTTATCAAAAATTCTACTTGAAGATAATCCGTTAAACATCCCGCGATTCAAGTAGAATTTTGAGCCATCAAGCCCAGTGTAGAACATGAATGATACGTTCGGCATTAGAGAGTTAGATGGGAGGGAGCGTTTATGTCGGGTTAGAAAATTAGAGGCACCCGCTCAAGTGCTACACGTGTAAGCGGGAAGGGAAATAGGGCAAAGAGATGGTAGAATAAGCAGACTCGCTCCAGAGCTTTGAATGAGAGACAGGAAGGAGAGAAATTGGAAAATATAATGGTCGCATCGGTGTAAAGGTAGTGATAGAAAACAGTACAAAAAAGAGAAAGAAAACAACGAGGAAAAAACAATACTTCTACAAAGCACACTAGAGAGCCCCAAAATGAGGTCGCTATCGAGTGAACTCTGTAAAGGAGTAGCTGCAGAGTTCGCGTCACAATGGTTATACTTACTTGAGAGCCTTAAAGGCTACGCTTCGACATTTTATTGCGATAGCAATTAAAAGTCGCAGTTTCACCTGAAAGGCGAAGCATCAATTGCGATAGCAAATTTTTAGAGAGCTATACGGAGTAATGATATTAGCTTTATCAGCTGTATAAACTTGGACATGCAGCAGCACCGGCAACAGGCAGAACTGTTGTCGACGCCGTCGGCGTTTAGCCCGCGTTCGCTCAAAATGCGTGCGGCGTTGGTGACTGTTGCCGGAGCCTCTGATATAAATAGGCACTTGGTGCCGCAGCTAAACGTCGCCTCCCTTCCCTCCCCCCCTCCCCCACGGTCTCTCGCGCGTAGGAAGAAGGCGCGTTTGCTCTACATATATGGTGATTGTAAAGGAGGAAAGAGACGCCTACTTCTGCAGCCCGTAAGCGAGCACGGCGCAGAACGCGCGTTTGTTCTCTGCCGTGCGTTCACTCCCCGTGAAAGCGCGCGCCCCTCGCGCCCTTTCACTCGCACATACAGCGTTCGGCGCGCGGCGGCGATTTCATCTCCATTGACGTCATACGGAACCTCACGGCGACGGCGACGGCGACAGCGACGGCGACGGCGACGCCGACGGCAGAAATCTGCTTTTGAGTGTCCATATAATTGCTATCGCAATAATATGGACACTCCAAAGCGGATTTCTGCCGTCGGCGTCGTCATCGCCGTGAGGTTCCGTATGACGTCAACGGCGATGAAATCGTCGCCGCGCTCCGGACGCTGTATATGCGAGTGAAAGGGCGCGAGGGACGCGCGCTTTCACGTGAACCGAACGCACGTCGGAGAGCAAACGCACGTCCTGCGCCGTGCTCTCTGAAGGGCTGCAGAATTAAGCGTCTCTTTCCTCCTTTACGATCACCATATATAGAGAGCAAACGCAACTTCTTCCGTCGCGCGAAAGGTCTTGAGGGGAGGGGAGGCGACGTTTAGCTGCGGCATCCAAATGCGTATTTATATAAAAACGTTGCGAGGCGAGAAGGCAGAATTAAGCGTCTCTTCCTTATGTATAATAAACACCTCCGAGAAGGTGGGTAAGATATCCAACGCTGCTCGACGAGTGTCCCATTCTGCTCTCGTCGAAAACCTCCGAGCCACCCCCAGAGGCATCGGCAACAGTCACCAACGCCGAGCACGTTCGGTGCAAACGCGGGCAAAACGCCGACGGCGTCGACAACAGTTCTGCGCGTTGCTGGTGCTGCTGCATGTCCAAGTTTATACAGCTGATAAAACTACTATCCTTACTCCGTATAGCTCTCTACTAATTTGCTATCGCAATTGATGCTTCGCCTTTCGGGTGAAACTGCGACAATTTTTTCTATGATTCACATGACAAGCTACGTCGGTAGTGCTTAAAGTCAGGGGGGGGGGGGGGGGGGGGGGGGGGAGTCGGGAGCCACGCGGGCAACCGACTGGAAATTACTCGAACATACAAATTCTGCCAGCCCAGCCGCCACACCACGCGAGCATCATTAACGGTGTTCGCGGTCGATGTTCTGGTGCAAGATCGTGGTAAGACTCAGCAATGCGATTCCATGGTAATTTGTTATGTCGCCGTATGTGCACATTAAAGAATAATTTGCGAGGTATATAACGCAGCCGTTACAATCTAGCCGAACATGTATAGAAATTCTTGATCCCCTTGTGCATTAGAATGCACATTGCCCTTAACCGCTTTTTAAGTTAACTGGGGAGCCCCCCTCCCGATTGTGTAAAATATGTATTCCTGACAAGCAGTACAGGATGAATGTGGCACTGTACGGCATTCATTTGAACAAGATATTGTCGTGATCTTTATCGCACATCGAAGATCGATGCAATTTAATCTCGAGCACATTAGCGAAATCAAGCAATTCAACATTGACGCTAATTGCTGCTAAACAAGGCGGCTCGCTTCGTCAGAAAAATCAGCTACTTGCGAACATCAAGCGTAACAGAAATAAAATCGTCAATTAATATAGGTAGTCTCGAGAAACCCAGACAACTCCCACTTCCGTCCTTTTTTCAGAAGCTTTACTACGATGAGTCGTCAAGCGCTACCCTATACATATCAGACCAGCCCATCGTGTGTCCTCGCGACTCGAACAACTTAAAGCAGAACCTATCTTCACCGGTGCTAATCTGGGCCCGCATTCACAAAAAGCTCTGACGCATAGTTGCATTCATAAGAGCGAATTCGAGCCAATCATGATGCTGGGTAAATCATTAACGAAGGCGGCCAGCCAATGGCAAAAGAGCATTTACGAACGTAAATCTTTGTGAATTCGGCCCCTGTTTTTTTTTTCTTTTTTTTTTCACTGCTAATTTCTGAATTCCGTCAATGGAATTCACTCCTGGCTGACAGCGCATGTATTGCCGATAACGACACATTTGTAAACTTTGTGAAGCCTTTCCTAACACTCAAAACTTATATTTGTTAGTACTACTTACACAATTTTTATGATCGTCTGACACATTCAGTTCCGTTGCAATGTATAATTATCGCTTTTCTTGCTGTAGTAATTTAGTTTGTATGCTCAGAGGCTAAGTTAACGTGTTTTATTTAACATTCATTACGGTATCTTTACAGAAATATCATTCAGAAATACAGGTTTCTGTCAGAGTGCATATTACATTCAGTTTGGCCGTATTTGACGTCCTAATTAAGATAGTTCGGACTTTTGCTTTCCTTTTTTCTTTTGATACAAAGCAAAACTTCTCCGTTTCCTTGTACTTAGAGCGGAGCTCCACCCTATTTCCTAATTGCCGTTACAACTGCACAAGAGAGAACAACGGTGAAAAGTTTAAACTATAGCTACGAATGCCATGAAATTAAAAGGTTGAGCTTCAAATTTGGCTACGTCTATTGCACACCAAGAAATTGAACGACATTTCATGTCGGAATATGTTTTGCATGGTACGAATGACAGAAAAAAAATACGTAACGTGAGATTTCGAAACATGAGAATATACACACTTTCTGAAGTCTTCATTTTGTCTTATCACTTCCCACGCGGACATGCCCTTGCAAAACCTGTTTTGCTTGGTCGGTGCAAACGAATTGTGCTTGCGAGTTCTCTTGACGTTATCGCAAAAGTGATTGACCTGCAAAATATAACAAAGGAACATGAAATAAAAGGACTTCACAGAAAATAGTATACGCCAGTTGGCAAACCATCGTTTGAGAGCGTCCCGCTTTTAGTACGCTCAATTGAAGCAGCCGCCCGAGTGCAGTAATTTCGACACTTAATTAAGCCGCAGTGTGAAAGGCTGCTATAATAATTTCCTGGAAACTGCAACGACAAAGCGAATTTTCTGTTTCAGAGATGTGAACATAGAACTAATTAGTTCTATGTTCACATCTCTGAAACAGAAAATTCGCTTTGTCCAAAAGGATTCACATTACGTAGTTTTTTTTTTTTTTTTTTTGCTGTAGATTGGATATATGTTGTTTTCGTTTTGCTGAGAGCACTGCGTGCGTACTTTGTTGTTCCAATATGTATGTGAACTTCTACCATCAACTTGTGTGCTTTTTCGTGATTTCATTGAATAAAGCTTTTGCTAGGCGTCCATCTCACAAAATGCGCTACTTGCAAGCGAATTGTTATATTCTGTATTATTGATTTCCTAACAGCACGCCCCAGAAGGCACCTATATCAAAGTTTGTATTGATATCAAAACTTGAATTATTAGAACGTGTGGCGCCTGTTACAATTGCACTCGATGCATTTGGAACGAAAACGCTAAGTTAATGAAATCACCACTATTTGTGGGATGCTTCCGTCAGATCTTGCTTCTAACAGGTTCGGTGGAAGAACTTAAAAGCAGAGCTACTTAACACGACGTTGCTTACACTTACATTGCTCACGTAGGGCATGAACATGACAGACGATTCGACAGTGCTGTTCCGTGGCTTGAAGACTCGAATCAGGCAGTCTTGACGGAATTGGCAGTTTTTATTTATCTTGCAGTTATTGCCTGTCGGAGTTGTTGCCGTGAAACGAATTCTTTCCGAACAAGAATTCAGTTTTACCTGGAGTGAAAACATACAAGCACTGAACACGAGCGTACCTGCTCTTCCAACGTTTTTCACTCCGTACTCATTGAGTGTAGTGTGCATGAAACCAGCACACCGCGGCTATATGGTAGTCTTACTACTTTTAATCACTGGTAATGCACTTTATATCTTTTTAGCCTAACGTGCGACAATCTACCATACATTGTAAGACAGTCAATTAGCGTAGGAAGCTAGATAGGTAGAACCTAAATGTTGTTAGTTGCTCTGACAATTTAGAATGTATCCGATTCCTGCCTAAATTGACTCTTTTAATAGAGGGATTTGCGACAAAACATATGTAGCAATAAAATTGAGCGAAAATACATATGAAATTAAAACATGCAGCCCTGCGTGATGCAGGCACTGTAGAAAATGAGTTTGCGCATTTGTCGTCGATTATCCAACGGTTATAGCTCCTGGAATCAGGCTCAAGTTTGGCCTTTCTGAGGATCTTGTGCCTATATCTCGAAAACCAGAGCATGCACAGACAGAATGTAATGAGTTTCCGTCATAAACGCAAGCTTCACTGTCAGTTGGCTTCATACGGTTCTTACCGAAAATCAAGCCTCCTGAATTTTTTTGACTTGTTCTGATCATTTGTTTTTATAATACCCAAAATAGTGTTTCTGATCTATTCATTGCATTATTGCTTAGCATAAAATCTCGTTTTTATTTAGCTATATTTTCTCTGCAGTAAGATTTATTTCACTGTGAAACTTCATTCATCTGACGTTCCTTTACGAGAATAAGGACCTCCCTTTGTATATATTTTTGTGAAAGTTCATTTCTGATGAATGTCAAAATCAACTTTGCCCTCGTTCTCCGATTCCTACACCAATTCTCGACTTTCGACATTCACAGTTTGGCGTCAAGAGCAGGGACACTCACCATATCAGAAACTATCAATTAGCAGGAGCGATTGACAGCTTGAAATTGGAGTGGTTGGTGAAATATTTTCTTTGCGCTAGCGAGAGGAAACACCTTGGACGACGACGAACACAAAGGCACTGAACATTGCGCTTCAGCTTTTCGGCGCCGTTCCTTCGAGTTCGTCCTAGCCCGAGTTGTTTCCTCACGCTAGTGATTCTGGAGATTAAATCTGGAGATTAAATCTGGAGACAAATCTGGAGATTAAATTAATGCTTCTTCAGGGCCACAAATTTGCTCTTGATTTTTTAAAAATTATTCCTTTGGAGCGTACACCAGCTACCAGAACGGAAAAGACGAGCAATACATCGTTGCTACTCTAAATTTCAAGCTAAGCCTTTATGTTGGTGCTGCCAAACATCCAAAATGCTAAAGTCTAGCTAGGGAGAATTTTCATACTGACAACCACAGGCTCACCTTGTTGCTGTCACAGTAGGTCAGCGGGTACTCGTCATCGTCTCGGCTACCGAACTCGTCGAACACACCATACCTGTAGTGGGCCCACTCGTGGACAAACACATACGCTGCCGCCGAAAAAGAAAACGGTTTTGTGAAAATCAACCTGAGCGTTTAGAGAGTGATTGACACTGGAGAGCTCAGTTTGCCAGCAGCAAATAGTAGATATTACGAAAGATCGAGTCAAACCGGTATGGCCAGTAGTCAAACGCTGTTCAGGTTAATCACACACCAACCAGAAGCCACACATAGTGCTCAGATTCACTGCAGCAGACGACAGGCACACCTAGCGGTAGGCCACGCAGCTGCAAAATGCATGCCGGCAATTCGAGAACCGCGACGCGACACGCTGGGATTACTGACCCAGTGGTCTTATTTGTATTTAATAACTGCCAAAACTCTTTGGAAATGCAGCCGCGCGCAGCGTTTTTGCGCTTCAGTGCATAAAACGACGTTTTGGTAGAAAGTAACTGGAACGCCAATGCATTTCTCCGCAAAGTTCGGGCATTCATATCTCGAAACTGCTGTCATCCTCAGAATTCGTTCCAAGTGCATCCGCCTTGCGAACTCCGCGGCTAGAAGTTGTAAATTTGAATATGGTCCATAAAGTAATTAGTGAGAAACTTAATTAGTTATTTTGCTAATTAGTCGATTATGCATTTCAATTGTTTGTGCAAGTAATGTCCACCTCCTCGAGTAGACCAGCTCATGAACTGGAATTGGGCTATCTGCCACAGGCAACCTTTAAAAATTGTTTAAAGTGGTTCCTGAAACACCCGGTTATAGGCAAGGTGACAATGCACGGTGTTCGAGCGCGACTCCAGCGAGCTTACATTTCCGCATATTTAGACATTACACGGCGACTTGCCTGGATTCGCATACTTCGCCGTGGTAGATGCGTTCAGTTCGGCGAGGAATTCAGAAGAGAGCTGGATGAATTCGCCACGGTGACCACACGGTTTCACTTGCTTTGTGAAATGATGGTACCCTTGGGTTGACGAAGAAAGGCTGACGCGAACGTCGCTCTTGTGAAGAATGTTCCAAGAGATTTTCCGGGCGTTCTTTCTCTCTGGCCACGTGTGCGGGATGTCGATGACCACGCGCTTGAAATACACACGCCCCCTCGTAGCTCGGTTCAGGAAATCGGACGAGGATTGAAGCAAAGCCTGCGTAATGCATCACACATGATAACGCACGGCGTGCAGACGCATGGACGTCGACGTGTACGTGTAAGATGCTCGTTGCATTTTTGTTGTCGGGGTACAATAAAACGATGATATCAAACTTCATCTCGACGGTATTGCGTAGCGCGCGAAAAGTAGGAAAAAAAAAAAAAAAACGACAGAGAAGAGTAAAGAGCGCTCTTTACTCGTCTTTGTCTTTTTTTTTTTTGCCTACTTTTCGCGCGCTACGCAACACTGCCATTATGAACTACGACCAATTCGCCCAAGTTTCTACCCTAATTCAGCTCGAAGTCAACTTTGATGTCGCCAATCAGATACATGTTAAAGGACTAAATGTTCTCCTTGGGCAACCCATTTGAGTGGAGCACACTCTATGCTATCAGGTGTTGTAATAGCGCAATTCTGACCGTTGTAAGCACTTTACGATTTTATTATAGTACGAAAACATCCGCGATATTTTGCAAGAAATTAAAGCTGCAAGTTTACAAATCCGTACCTTCGTACCACAGACCTATACTGTATCTAATAAAGCAAATATAACGTCAACAAATATGTTTGTGTTATTTTGGAGCACAAAAACATTATATGGTTTTATGTGCAAAAACCAATATGTGATTATGAGTCTAACGCCCTCACAGAAATGGTGGCGCCGCGGATGGGAATGGAACCCGCGACCTCGTGCTTAGCAGGGCAACTGCGCTGCTGCTAAGCATCAACACCGGTTATTGTGTAGCTTATAGGTAGATAGTTGCATTATATGGGTCAGTTTTTCCCAAGTCCTAACTAAAACTAAGCGGTGTATTTCAGAGTGGTATATAATGCAGCAATCTTGCTCGCTTTGCACGTCCTATTTATGACCCGCCGCGCTGTAGCCTCGGGCTACGGCGTTGGGCTGGTGAGCTCGAGGTCGAGGGATCGATGCCTGCCGTGGCGGCGGCATTTCGACGGGGGCACGCACAAAAAAAAAAAAAAAACATAAAAGAACTCACACGTGAACTTAGATTTAGGCGCACGTTAAAAAACCCCAGGTACGGTCAAACTTAATCCGGACTCCCCTATCACGGCGTGATTCATAATGAAATCGTGGTTTCGGCACGCAAAACCCAAGAATTTCATATTTTTTACGTCCTCACGCAGAATAAAGTTTACATTCATTTTTTACGACCATCTAGTATTATTGTGTATTCAGGGAGATGCAAACTTGATGCCCAACTTTTCTAAAATATTGCGTTTCGGCACTTTCCATCAAAAATTGAAGGTTTGAATATAAGAAAGGCGGCCTCCAGCCACTAATGAAGTCGTGTGCCGCAGCGCGGTTCCTAAATATAGGCACTGCCAATCGCGATAGGAAGCGTAATATTAAAAGGACACTAAAGAATAGCGTAGCTTGCACTTGAGGCGCAATGCTAAAGAGACAGTGGAGCTGATGGGCACTTAGCTGGTCCTGGCTTTTTGGCTAGGCTAAGCACGACTAAGTCATCCCCAGCATTTTCCGGAATTTATTAATTATTGATCTATTATCAATTAGCTATTGATTGGCTATCGATGACTGACTAGGCTTTAGTAGTCACAACCATGCTTAGCTAGACTTAGCCAGGCTGAACTTCGCAAGTTCACAGGGGTATGCGCCATTGCGCTTGGACACTTTCTGCACTACCGCCAGGATCGGCCCAAATTTTCTGTTAAAAAGAGATACATAGAAAATTACGCTCCTGCAAAATCAAAGCGGTAACGCTTGCAGTAAGAGGAAGCCTGAAAAGAAAAGGGGCGGGGGGAGGGGGTGTTCAGGAAAGGTGCAACAACGAAAACGGTGTTGACGTTGTCCCGAAGTTCCCGCACCAGCTGAGGGTGTGGCGTGCAATTCAAAATAGGAAAGCTAGGCGGCCATTTTCACCACTCACCAAATGAAGGAAAATAGTTATCAGGGAATGCGTGTTTTAATTTCGCCTTTCAGCGTACCGTTAAGGAAGACCATCACCTATTGGCAAAGAGTTTTCGGGAAAAATATTTAAAAAATAAATAAAACGCTTTGCAGAAAGGGAGTGACTACAGTGAGGGCCCCCTCCCTATAGCAGCAACGGCGCGCCCAAAGGAGCCCCTATGTCGCAAGGTGACCAAAAGGGAGGCTGACCGCGCTGGGAGTACATTTGATGACGTTATGACTATTAACCCGCAGAAAAAAATGACACGATGTAGATCTTTGAGCATCTTCCTTCTTGCAACAACCGCATGTCTGCGTGAACAAAGCGCTTAACTTATAAAGCATTATACTGCGATGAAAAAAATATAAAGAAAAAATGACAAGACGAAACGCCAATAAAACGTAACATGCGCTGCTTGCCTTGACGTTTTCGACAATGGACTCGTTGTAAGGGACATCTTTGTCGATGGTGACAACAAGATTCGTATAGCCGCCGTCCGAGGTGTCTATCTCCAGCGAGGTCACTGTCCTCAAGACGCAGTAGTAGAGGTAGATGATTGCTGCTAACGTGCTAAACATAGCGGACAAAGAACGCTGTACAACCTTAACAGAAGATGTCGCCGCAAAATGTCACCGGTGAAGTGAACTATGTGAGACAGGACTACACTGACTCTGGCCCATACGAGCGGGCTGCTGAATGGAGTGCTTGAAATGACGTAGTTCGGGTGAGGGTTGTGTATTACTGAGGTCGCCGCTCTGCGTGTCACGTCACCTTACAGTCGCTGTTTATTATTCGCGCGTAGCTCCCGTCGGTTGTATTTCGAGCTGCCGGCGGATGTCCATGTGTAAGTCGGAAAAACCAATGTAAACGGTGAGAGAAGATACACCTCTCTTGTAAAAACAGGAAGTGTTGAGGGTTTTAACGCGACAGCGTTAAGGGCCCCAGTGTCGCAAAAAAAAAAGCCGGTGTCGGCGCCGACCGTCGTTTGGCGAAAAATCATTCCGAACCACAACCACGCAGGCCCTCCGTAGGCACTAAATACTTCTTTTACAACTAAAGTTGCTCACACTTTGTCTTACGTTATTTACAAAGTTGTTCTTCGGAATTTTGAGAACGACAGCCCGCAAACAAACGTCATGAAACAAAAAAAGACGGCAGATCCCACGCCTTATGGGAATCAATGTTATGCGAAGCAGTGTGCGGGGAGCCTACCAAATTAACGAAACGACCATGAGAGCACCAAGATGTAGACGGCTCTTTCATGACCTACATGACCTCCTCAGGAGTCCCTTTAGCTACACCTACAAGACCTTAAGGTCTCGTAGGTGCCTTAGTCATGCTCATGACTTCGACCATCAACCTTTAGCATTTTGCTTCACTTAGTACCACATTCGAACCCATTCCATTGGTTTTTGAGTGTTAATCTTTTTTCGCGGAGCCACTCATTTTTGCTGAGTTATGCTCATAACTACGACTTCTAGCAGCGTCCTCTAGTGTTTCCTTCACTTAGTACCCACGTCAGAACCCATTCCAGAGGTTTTTGAGTGTTAATGTTTTTCGCTGGGTCATTGTCATGACCTACATGACACGCATGTCATGACATTTATGTCATCACCTGTCACTTATGTTCGTCATACACTCCTGTCATACTATGCCAATTTTGGTAACTACCAAGTCAACTAAACGACCATGAGAGCACCAATACGTAGGCGGCTGTTTCATGACCTACATGACACGCATGTTATGACATTCATGTCATGACATATAATTTATGTTCGTCATATACTCTTGTCATAGTATGCCCATTTTGGTACATACCTAGTTAACGAAACGACCATGAGAGAGAAAGAGAGAGAAAATGATTTAATGAAAGGCAGGGAGGTCAACCAGGACTGAGCCCAGTTGGCTACCCTACACTGGGGGAATGGAAGAGGGGACCATGAGAGCACAAAGTAGTAGGCGGCTAGATAGATAGATAGATAGATAGATAGATAGATAGATAGATAGATAGATAGATAGATAGATAGATAGAGATAGATAGATAGATAGATAGATAGATAGATAGATAGATAGATAGATAGATAGATAGATAGATAGATAGATAGATAGATAGATACTGTCAAAGTAGCAAATGTTCGCCAAGCAATGCTTCGCATTTAACACCTACAGCGCATGTCGTTTATGTTAAATCTTCTCAGACTGAAATGTTAAATGTGCGAAACAATAACAGGAGATCAGCCGACGCAAGACGCCACGTTTCTACCAGAAAGCTCACCTTGGCGCATAGTGTTCACCGGCAGTGTTTGCCGGTAAACATTACGGTTCAATAAGCTGCAGTTGCCGGGAAGCGTGAGAAGCAGTCAAGGATCTTTGAATGCTATCGCGTGCCATCTTAACCCTTTCAGGCCCAAATTAATTCTGTTCAATGTAAAAAATTGGTCTTTACAATTTGAGATGTGCATGATCGTGGTAGCCAAAAAAATTTAAAAATCTGTGCTCACACTTTTCAATCAAAACTTACTTAATGATTCCAAATGGAATCAGCGGGACTTGGTGGACTTGAAATGCGTAGTTTCAAGGAATACGTGAAAAGTCTATTTTAGATAAAACTTAGATTTGGCAGCAGCGGCAGCAGGCTTGCAACGTCGCTCACAATCATCCTTCTACTGATCGCAGATACCACCAGTGCCGATACGTGCGTGAAGAAGTTGGGGGCAACAACACTCGTTTTTTCCATGGGGGACGGCGACGGTCTTAATAGTCTGTGACGTCACTCCGGAAGGCGACTGTGCCGCCAGGGACCATCAGCATTTCTACAGGACCATCGGCTGGCACCGTCCATTTGGCAGCAGCGGCAGCAGGCTTGCAACGTCGCTCACAATCATCCTTCTACACGCATAAGCTCATATCAACAGCATAAAATCACAAAAAACTGAGCAAAGCTCCACCAACAATACAAGGCTCCTGACGCGATAATGATTCTGCACGTAACACGCGCCCAAAACATGGCCAAGTACGGCATGAAAACACCGTTTGAGCGCGAACAAACACGCGATTTAGTCAGTGAGGTAACGTCAATCGAAAATGTATCGCGTGAGTAGTCGGGGCCGCTACGTCTCAATGATTAAATTTGGAATCCTCAAGATTCGCAAAGTTCTCCGGTGCCCGCAAATACTTTTCGCCGAATAAATTTACTGCGACGGGATAGCATAACACCTAATAGTCAAAGTCCAAATGTTCGAGACAAAAATAAAATAATTGTCGTACCTCTGCACAGTGAACAGAAGAGGGGATCTCAGCGAATGGCAGGAATAGTGCAAGCGAGTCTTTTATTTTTTTCCTTCAGAGGTGACAGCACTTCCTTGAGTCTACCAGCTTGCCAGCATATGTAAAGCAAGGGCTAAATACGAGTGGTAGCGTAAGAACAACCTGTTTTTTTTTTTAACCCGGGGTTGCCCACTGAGCCACAAAATTGATGACTCCATTTGTAATCACTGGGACTTAAAGGGTAAAAAGGCGAAGCCTTAAGCATCCTCTAAATTTTTCTAATCTGTTCTTGCAGCACCGTGTGTTTACAGTAGGTACTTGTCACGGTTACCAGTGTGTTATAGATGTAAAGCGAAGTACTGTTGCGGTAACACTTTCTTGTTATAATTGTTATAAGAAATCTGTCTTTCTGTGTATTTCCATGAATGCCACATTTAGATTTTTTTACTGAACTTTAACTTTGTCGGTCACATTTTGGATCACCCCGTATTTCAGTGCAGGAAATCTAAATATGTTTTTAGTGGGTGCTCCTTACTGGTTCAAACTACAAGTTACAACAAGGTGGAGGAGTCCCTGCATATTATGCAGTTTCTTAGAAAAACTGTTTTGCAATAACTGTTAGGATTAAACGCGCTGGTGACAGACAAGTGGGCCCACTGTCTTAGACGAACGCTGAAACTTGCAGTGTGAAGAAGAAGAAGGTAAAAAATGTAACAACGCTCATGTTTGCCCATGACTAGAATGCCCATATTTTGTCAGAAGATATGTGTTTTTGCGACGACGGGGTCGCCGTTTGGCAATATATTTTCCAGCTCGGAAAGGAAATTCGAGACTTCGAAGAGGCAATAAGAAATGCAGCCAAATCTAGGTCAAATGGGAGTTGCATTGCATTTTCGATTATTCATTCATAATCGAAACCCACAAAAAGTTTTGTAACAGCCCCCCCCCCCCCCTCAAAAAAAAAAAAAACAATTCAGAAGAGGACACCGTGATGCTCATACACGAACATACGAACATCTAAAGTGCTCGTGACTACAAATGCACCTCGGAAAAAAAGTATCGTGCAGATGATGTGCGCGTCTGTGTATTCTGTTGAATGAATGACTGTTTCTTGAGCAATACAGATGGTGCAAAAGACGGGGACGATACAATTCCGCTCAGTTTTAGCAAAGAGTACATTGAAGAGAGTGGACAATGTTTTGACGATCGTGCACGGCAGCACATATCGAATAAATAAATAAATAAATAAATAAATAAATAAATAAATAAATAAATAAATAAATAAATAAATAAATAAATAAATAAATAAATAAATAAATAAATAAATAAATAAATAAATAAATAAATAAATAAATTTTAATACTAGATATGCCAGTCTAATGACAACGCACTGCAAAAAAATGTGGCTGCCGACTGTTTTTTTGCAATACTGAGTACATCTGGAGAGGATTAGACCAAACGAAAAGGGAAGTTATGAGGCATATCGCATCAAACGTAAAAGTGAAAGATGTGCCAGTATGACATCCTTGCCTTTCCACAAAAGGGAGTAATTGCTGTTCTTAGATGGCCCCCTCGATCAAGGTTGATTATGTATATAGGTACGAGTGCCCGTGTTCCCTTTTCTGTTACTTTGTCGTAGCGATTACGTTCACTATACAAAAGAACGAGCATATTGATGCGTGCGTGCCCTGGAATCAGTGATGTTGTGTCAATTTCGACCTAATATTTAGCGCTGTAAAGTGCATTCGCAACGAGAATGATCACATGAGTCTTCTAACACGCAACAATTCAAATTACTTCGGGCACGTATCACAAAGTACTCTGCACGCATCTGCAAATGTTTACTCCAACCGATACCGCAAGAGATTGGGCCAGACTTACTGCACGTAATATGATACTTCTTGCGACGCTACGCCAGAAAGAAAAATGCATTTCAAGAGCAGTGATTGGCAATGCCACGCTCGTACCTGATCACTAAACCAGCACCCAGTCGAAAGTTTAAGACAACAGCAACAAGCGTGTGGCAAGAGCAGAAAGAAGCCGTTTCTCTCGACTTATTTACCACAAGGGATACCCGTCTTTCACAAAGAAAAAGGACTGGCAATGCAATCGACAGATTGCTTGCGCGTACTTTGGGATGTTTTAAACAGTGCAAGAATTACTGCGTATAATATTGCATGAACTATCGCGTCACAGCTTCGCATTCTGGATCATACTGCCATTTTTTTTTAAATTTTGAGCATGAAATGCTTTTAGCTCCCGTTGTCGGCGACCTTCAAGTGACCTTGAGCGAAAATCCAAAGCCGTTATTCGGACACTCGAACGAGAACAAAACGAGATGTTCCGGGCAACCAGTCAAAAGTTTAGAAAATGCGGTCTGGGCCCCCTAACCCTTTGTACAGGAAAGCATTACATACGCTAGAAACTGCACAAACAAGTAACAAAAAAATATTGCTTCCGAGTTCTTCCTAATGTTTGTTCACAATATCACTGAAGCTGTAACTTCTAGTACGCTGAAGTTTAATTTTGCATTTCCAATAGCAACGTTCCGAAGGCAGATACAGGGCACCATACACTTGATTGTCATCTTTTGGAGCTGAGACAGGACTGCCTGTGCTTTTATTGCGGTAGCAATTATATGGACACTTCAACCGGTTTTTCTGCCATCGGCGTCGCCGTCGTCGTCAAGGTGAGGTGAGGTTCCGTATAAAGTCCAAGGGCGATAAAATCGTCGCCGCGCGCCGTATTCCCCCGCGCGCTATCACGGAGAGCGAACGCACGGCAGAAAGCAAACGCGACCGTCGCGCGAAAAGGCGTGGGGGTATGGGAGGGAGGGAGGCGGGGCGACGCTGTGCTGCGGCATATCTTGCAACCGGGCGCAAGGGGAACTCGCCACTCAATCTCCCACGCGAAAGCAAGAAAGCGGGAAGGCAGCGCGGGAGGGAGGGGGGCAGCTTCAGCCGGGCAAAGTACAAACGCAATAACTGCGTTTGTACTTTGCCCGGCTGTGGCGGTCGCCCGCACCGTCTCTTATCTCCACACGGCTCTGACCTTTGTATGCGCTGTGCATTCGCCGCTCAGTTTCCGTTGAAGCGATAGACCGCACGAACCTTCGCCCGCTGCGGCGGCTGAGCTTGCTGCCAACGTTTTGACAGTCGTTGTCTGCGGTCATTCAGTGTGATCTATTCATGTTTGCTTGTGCGCGCTGACACCACGCTTGTTATTTCAGTTAGTAAGTGAATGTATAAAAGTGTATGCAGCCGATAAAACTACTATCCCTACTCCGAAAAGCTCTCTGTTAATTTGCTATCGCAATTGATGCTTCGCCTTTCGGGCGAAACTGCCACATTTTTTTTTCAACACCAGCGATCCGGGAGTTCCGCGGCGCGGGTTTGCACCACCTCCTTTGAGAGATGGCGCCCCGCTGCGTGGCGCCTCCTTCAGCCGCTTTTCTTCTTCTAGCTGGGCAGCGTCCATATCGACCAGTGCGCAATATTGTGCACTGCGTGGGGTGCGGCGTGTGGTGGGGTGTGCCATTGCGAACACGCACTATAACCATTCTAAAGTTGTGGCTAGTATCATCTCCAACCAATCTGCTTTGTAGGTAATTATTTCATGCTTACATCTATTCTCGATTACTGGAGAGCCAGCCAGCAATAAGTAAACTAGAAAATTCGAGGATTCCACATGCCAGAACAGTGATATGATTATGAGGCACGCCGTATGGGAAACTCTGCAATAATTTTGGCCCCTTGGGTTCCTTTAACGAGCACCTAAATCTATGTACGCGAGCGTTTCTGCATTTCACCCACATCGAAATGCGGCTGCCGCGGCCGGGACGGAAATGCGAATACGAATGACAGGCAAATCAATATATTCTTTACTACACATGTCATGCGCTACCACAGTCTGCTCGCATCGTTCACACTTGCAGTGTAATAAATCATCCGCCATAACTACGCACTGAATACACCCTGCATATAGAGGGCAGTGTTTTGCAACCGGATCAGTACACGGTGCTTATGGTGTCACAGTAGTGGTCGCGCCCGTTGTTGTGAATTCGGGGTGGAGGATGAGAGACACACTCTTGGAGCAGACGAAGAGGAGATAAAACGTTTTATACAATATGTACGCAGATAGCTGAAAATAACGTACATGTAGCTGTAATAGCGCACCAGACCGACTGGGCGGCTGGTGGCGACTCTCTCTCCTAACAATTGGCCGGTTCTGCCTTAACAGTCGGCAGGAACGAGGCGGAACGGGTGCTGACGTCACCCGCGCCTCATTCCTTTTTCATCGCGTGAGAAATCTAGGTGCTGCGTACCACCGGACTCCACGGGAAGGGATCGGCAGTTCCGTGGAACTTTGAAGGCTGTCAGTGGATGTTTGAAGCGTAGAACAAGGGCAGCCACCTCAAACGAACGCAGGGCGGGGGAGGGAGAAAGCGCCCGTTGCCTCGATGATAGGCACGCAGCGTGGCAGAACACCGTGTCGCTGTCAGTGCGGACGTTGTTTAGTCTGCCGTCAAGCGCAGCGCTATTCCGATGGCCAAAGGAAAAACATCACTGGCTGAGCAGCTCCGGTTCCAGCCGTAACCACGATTCAATAACAGAGCGGGTGAGCTCGCGTTGACATGTCGAAAAGCGCAGTGACGTCCGGGCAGTATGGAAAGACAAATACAGTCGAGTATCTCTAGAACGAACGCCTGTACAGCGAAATTACCTGCATAACGAAGGAATAAATCTGTCCCGGTACTATTGTGAGCTGTGCGGTGCGCGACCTTTACAACGAAGTGACCTGTACAACGAAAGATTGCAGAGGGCCAACGCAGTTCATTACAAAAGCGTTCGACTGTATAAGGCGCAGACTGGACACAATTTGATTCGAAACACCTTCATCCGCAACAGAAAACTTCATCTGGGGAAGAACTCCGGCTACAATAATTAACAGCACTAAGAAGTTAACCTTAAATTAAATTTACAAAGGTGAAATTACTGCGCAGTCAGTTTTACGGAAGCTGTAGTGTAGAACTCCAGATTAATTTTGACCACATTGGGTTCTTTAACGTGCATACAGAGCAAGGTATACGAATGTGTTCGCATACTGCCAACACCACAGAGCGGCTTGCCGCCGGCCGGGAATCGTACCGTCTGTCTTCTGCTCGACAGCAGAATGCCATAGACATCGATGCACCACCGCGAGTTACAAAGGAGCCGTATAATCCCCTCATTATCCAACGTTGCGCAACCGACTTGGATTAAATTTGCCGTGCTTAAAAAGACAGGCGTAATTTTAGAAGCTCCTGGGAGCACAATTTTTATTTACAGCCTCAATGTTTCTTTTCGTAAAACAAAATGACCGTCAGTCAGAATAATTTTTGAGTACGTAACTTTCATAATTAGCCTTTCCACACCCAGCGCAGATATCGCGACTGTGCAAAGTGCTTGCGTACGAGCGTTCAAAACGGACACATCTGATTTAAAATTTTGCAAATTATAGGACATTTGCGAGCGTTCCACACATTTCTGATTCACATAATATTGGAATATCTTGAACTATATAATCTTAATGTATATATCACATAACATATATCTTAATATATATCTAATAAACGCAGCCTGAAAAATTGAAATCAATCTCATATACATAAAAATCCGAAGACACCTAAGCACTTATGCGTTGCGAATGCCAAAGTATTATTGTCCAGTTTAACGCCGCTGACCGGCCCTGCAAGCTAAGAACTCCTCGCAGGCAAGCGAGGGCGTTGAGACGCTTGGTCAATGCGTTGGTTTGGCGCGTTTTGATTTGGCCTTGACGAGGCGCAGTTAGAACGCAGGCGAGAGCTTGCGAGGACAAGGAACGCGCGGATAACACAGGCTTCCGAGAGCGAAAACGAGGGTGACTGGCGTCGCGGCGATGCCCTCTCCCCTCGCGTAACACCTGGCGCGCAAGCGCGGCAGCATGTGTGCCCTTTCGCCCGCTCTGCTCCATCGAGGCGCATTCGTGACGCGGTGTCGCAGCCAATGAGAATTTAGGTGCCGTTTACCGCTTGTCCAGACGACAGACGGCGTCATTTTAGGGGCGAAGCACCTTAGGGCCGAGCCTTGTCCCTCCCTCGCCGTCCGTAGCTCTGGTTTGCATGGAGTCCGCTAGGGGCGCTGCGGTGCACAAGGGCTATATAAGCGCTCGTTCCCGACGCGCGCTCTCTTTCTCTCTTCAGCCATGCATGATAACGGTCGCTTCTGATAACGGCGGGCCCGCTATGGACGAAAACGCGAGAGCGGCGGCTCAACTGTAAGCGGAGTCGAGGGCTCGCAAAGCTGATGCAGAACGGCGATGCAGACAACAAGCGGACCTGGAGTCTAGGGCGCGGAAAGCTGCAGCAAAACGGCAACGCCGGCAAGCGGACCCGGAGCTGAGGGCTCCCAAAGCTGCAGCAGTACGGCAACGCCGTCAAGCGAACCCGGAGCTGAGGGCTCGCGAAGCTCGCGCTTGAACCGAGCATCGGCGCCACCAACCTCAGGTAGAGAACTCTTCCGGCGTTTTGCGCCGCTTCCCACGCTCTCGCCGCCCCTGGGTCCGCTTGCCGGCGTCGCCGTGCTGCTGCACTGATCACAAGGCAGTCTTAATGAAGGGAGAACGAAGTCCGCACCTCAATACCATATACGACCAATAAAACAACATTTTATATACTGTACACATGTGTTGTCACTCATTTGCATGTTCGAGTGGGCAATGTACGGGGGATTCACGGTTACCCGAATGATCCCCCGGTGCTTCGCCCACTCATCATCATTCACTTCGTGGATATGCAGTGTTTTTTGCTCAATGGGCCACTTGGCGCTTTCGCATCAAAATATATTTCCATATTAATTAGGAGTTATTGTAGATATCAGAATATTTAGACAATTATAAATGTCGCTTACATAAAAGCTTCCGAGCCCAAAATACAAATTTTGCTGTAAAGAATCATAACAATGCAAAAAATTTTTATTCAATTGAGTTCACCAATGGCGAGATGGGAGCCTTTCTCAGTTTGACATGTAATGACACGTAATTAAATAGGGTTAAAATAATTCTGGGGCTTTACGTGCCGAAACCACGATACGATGATGAAGCACGCCGTAGTAGTGGACTTCGGATTAATTGTGACCACCTGGGGTTCTTTAAGGTGCACCGAAAGTACGCTACACGGGCGTTTTTGCATTTTCCCCTCATCGAAATGCGGCCGCTGCGAGCGGGATTTGCTCCGGCACCGTCGGGATTAGCAGCGCAATGCCAAAGCTACTACGCCATCATGGCGGCTTCAACAAGGTAGAGCCTCCTCTAAATAGCACCCAAGAAAGTCGGAACAAAACAATACCGAGACCCAAGGAGGTAAATATGCTAGCATGAGTTTAATTTAAAGTTCTTCATCGAATTATTTTATTTTTTTTCTCTGTCCCCACAATGTCACAAGAATCAATATCGCGATAATAAACCGAGCAAGAAAATGTAATGACCGCTGAGGCATCGTAGTCGACAAGCGCAATAAAGTGCTCTGAATGATACGCCATCAACTGAATGTCATAAATAAGAAAGGTTGGTGTAACCGGTTTGTCTGGATAAGCTACAGGTTTGTTCGTGCGTTTCGCGCAGCGTATCGCTTAACGCTACATGCATTTAATGTCGGGCCGGTGCAGTAGTTGTTTGTTTCAACTAGACTGACTCGTACGCTTACGTGTAGTTGGTAGACACGAAATGAACTTAATTTCTAAGCAACAAAACATCCCCATCGTTCGGCCCTAATAAAGAGAGACGCGGCGCGCACAGTGTTTCAAATTTGGCTTCCGAGATCGCGGATAAGTGTGATCTTGGAAGCCACAATCTCACTCTAGCAGTTTAACGCTGAAAGGCGGCCGTAATTACGCACTGCAATGTCCAGAGGCAAAATTTAAAAAAATCTTATGGAAGAATTCACACTGGAGAACTTGGACTAGCAAGTGAGGTTTGCCAACTTCTGTTGTTAGTCGAACGACCTTTCAGTCTGTCTGATCTCAACTACCAGGCTGGCGTCTTGTCAGTCTCCCTGGTTTCTCAAACATCTTTTGCACTGGAAATAAAGGTGCGTTATTCGTCCTAACAGTGAAGGTCGTGTTATCGTTTCTTTCACTAAGACACTTTTCTGATTCCCCATCGGGACAGATGTCGTGTAGTTGTAATTTATTTTGGACGAAGACAGGCACGTACACTTCAGCCAAACACGATGTAAGAATAAAATGCGCAATGCTATACCCGCGTGCGAAATCTGATCACACCCGCCTGATCCACCCGCCCCGCCGCGGTGGCTCAGCTAGCTAAGGCGTTGCGCTGCTGAGTACGAGGTCGCGTGATCGAATCCCGGCCGCGGCGGCCGCATTTCGATGGAGGCAAAATGCAAAATCACCCGTGCGCTTGCGTTGTAGTGCACGGTAAAGAAGCCCAGGTGGTCCAAATGAATCCGGAGCCCTCCACTATGGCGTACATAAAACTTTGTATTGAACTGTCCGTGTTAGTACTGTACCTTTCGTTTTTAGTTTTGTTCTCCATGCTATACTTGACGTTGCACTCTCGTCTCGTGTTTATCGAATTGCCGTATTTGCTTGCATGGCGACAATTTTTCTTATTCCCTATCAATCCAACTCCCCCTCCCTGTGTAATGTGCCCTTCGTCCCTTTAGGCTATCAAAATAAATACATATAGGCACAGTAAAGCTTTTGATGTATAGCGCAACTAGCACATGGACGCAGAGGAAGAACACGAGACACGAACACAGCATGTACTGCTTCCGCTATACAATAAAGGACTTCATTATAACGTGCCAACAACCCTGACTCAAAACCGTGCCAATGTAGTAAGGAAACGCAAAATTGCCATAACATAATTTTTTTCTCGCAAATCGGTACTGAGTGACAAAAGCGTCAACGTCTCTTGCTGCTCGACAGCTGGACGTTTTCAGCCGTGTCGTTCGTGCCGCCGCCCCCTGTGCTGTTCCCGACGAGCTCTGGCACGGCCAACACAGTCGCCGAGACGGGGACGCTCGTCGTGGCCGCCGCGGCAGCCCGGGCCACTGCCAGCTGCTCGAGCGTCCAGTTGTCGAAGTCACGGATAACGCGGCCCCGCTGTCCGATCACCTTGACGGTGCTGAAGGCCAGCACCGCCATGACGCCAGCGACGCAGCCCATCAGGCTCAGCGCGCATATCATGGCCCACAGGCGCGAACACGCCGTATCGACCACGCTGGACTGTAACGGCGAAGACGAGTTTCGGGACATAAACGTATGTACGGGTCTGCTGTTCTTCTGAACATCGTAGAGCTGCCAACAAAAATTGAGCGAACTGCGACGCTACCGTCTAGGTATCTTTGGAGGTATCTTTGCTTGTAGAAACGATGGAACCCAGCCTTTAAGACGCAGACACCAGGAGAGAAGCAGACGGACACACGCTGGGACCCAGCGTGTGTCCGTCTACTTCTCTCCTGGTGTTTGCGTCTTAAAGGCTCGTTTCCAACGTTTCTACAAGTATGTAACAGCAGGCCCAGCAACAGACGTATCTTTTCTACGTATCTTTGCTGTTTGGCCATCGTGGGAATGCTGGATAGTACATGGATTTGCCTATACGTCTTCGCCGTGACCTTGAAGGCCTTTGTCATTTTGCAAACGGATACATTTCCAGCAATATACGTATTATGCTATAAATGCAACACTAATTCGCAATGTTTATGCGTGCGCGCAGAAATTTCTGGCCCTCACCGTTTCGAAAAATCAATATTTTTAAATAAAATTTAGTACAATAAAGCCTTAGAAATAACGGCACAGGAATGTTTGATCCCACAGGCAAGAAGGTTGGACAAATCCATGTAGTACCCACTGTTCCCATGGTAGCCGAATGATCCCAACGCCAAAGTTCCGTCTCGTAATTTCAGTAGAAAACGCTTGAATGGGCACCGTCAAACTCAGCCATATTGTCTAATTAGCTATCGTGTCATCTCTATTTGGCTCAGAAGGCAGCTATGTGTCCTCTATGGTTTGTGAAGAGCACCACCATGGCACAATTCGACAAAATGAAGGAATTTGATACGGTATTTAATAGTGCGCAAGCGAACTGATTGTCGCGAATTTAAAGGTAATTATAGCTGATCGCTTCTTACGAATCTATTTTAATTACATTTATTCAATGAAGTCAGCGGCTTCGATAAGGTGGTGGAAGGTCACGGTTATTGGTTTCCAAACTTATGATTTTCAGGTGCTTTCTATGCAAGCATATTCCTTAGAAGCTACGGACACCCAATGTTAAGCTACGTTCTAATTTCAGGTTGTGAGACGCTTTTAACGGAGAACATTGTCTTTATTAGTGCTTCTTTCAAGGAACCACGAAATATATTCGTAAGGTAAATTTTCTTTTAGGAATACGCGAACGGGCATGGCGCATATTTGTGCATCCGGTGCTTTATCTTAATTATAACAGTGAATTTCGCATAACTGTCTTTGTGGCTGCATTCATTTCGGTGGCCATAATTTATATAGACGGTTTTCCATGCTTAGTCTCAGTAGCCAGCCTACGGCCTAGAGAAAATTTCGCTTTCGTGTCTTCATAGTCAACCACGTAGTGAACTTTTAACGAGAAAGAAGCGCGTGTTGTAGCGAGTGCAACTTTCTGGATGCCTCTTAGTGCCTTTTCAAATAAAGAAACGCGTACGCACAATTTCCTGTTCATATTGTTACGGGGAGGTCTGCAGACGAGGGAGGTTATTTACGCGATTTACAAGAAGGCTACAAGCAGGCCACAATAACAAAGATGGCGGACGAAAGACATCACTTCGTACTGCTCTTGTCAGCTATACACTTCCCACATATTCTCCATACGCAGGATAAGTGGCTCATAACAATATTACGGCAAAATGAATTTATGAAATTGCGATTAGCTGCAACAAAAGGTTTTAAATACATGCAGGCCTACATGTATATTGTAATGTGTTTCCCATTGCCTTCACTGTCCGCCATAACTTAGCGCGCTATTTCAGAAGGACGGAAGTCTTCCAGTGCCTGTGTTTCGAAACGGCGAAAACATTTATGTATACAGGGTGTCCCTACTATCACGCAGCACGATTAAAAAGAAAAGCAGCACACCTAGTGCGTATTGTTTACAGTACAGTGGAGTAGCCGCCAGTAATTTTTTCGTTACTGACATTTAATTAATTAATTGTAATTAATTATCTAACTCGAGAAGTACTGCCCTAATTATCAAAGTGTCAATGAGAAAGTTGCAGAGCAACATGAAAAACTCCCGATACAGCTTTCTGTTGCTCAATACATGCTACATAAATGTGTTCTTCCGAGTGTGAAAGCCCGCGAATACACGCAGAATTGCCGCACGACTGGCCGCTCGAGGCACATTGCGTGTATTCGCGGGCTTCTTTCATTCTCGGAAAAACCCTTTTATGTAGCACGTATTGAGCAACGGAAAGCTGTATCGGGAGTTTTTCTTGTTGCTCTACAACTTTCTCTTGACACTTTGATAATTATGACAGTGCTTCTCGAGTTCGATAATTATTTACAATTAATTAAATCTCAGCAACGAAAAAATTACTGGCGGCTACTCCACTGTACTGTAAGCAATACGCACTAGGTGTGCTTCGCGTAACGCCGTGCCCCCCCCCCCCCCCCTTTTTTTTTTTCTTTAATCGTGCTGCATGATAGCTGGGATACCCTGTATACTGTGCAAGCCTAAAATGACACGTGACTTCCCCTACACTTTCAGCAATGAGATCTCGGGTTGCAAAGGAAATGGTTATGCGCAAAGTAAACACGGACACAGTAATAGACACGGACGAGCGCAAACTTTCAACTGTTGTTGCGACTTCTGCCTGGTTCCTGGCTTTCTCTATGAACTACGCAAAAACAAAGATGAAAAAAAAAAAACGACGAAGCATGCACGAGACACGGTGTCAAAAATACGAGGTTTCATGTCTGTCAAATTCCGGCTCGAATTCCGAGGTCGTACCACGGAAACTAAATTGTTGCTGTGACGACCCGAAACCACACAGAACGTTGTCAGAGTCGCTGTAGCGGAGGGCTGGAGGTTATTTTTTGACCACGTGGCGTTCTTTAGCGTGCACTTCAAGCACGTTACACAACCCCGTCGGCATGCAGCCGTCGTGACTGGGAGTCGAACCTAGTGTTCAGCAGCGTAACGCCATAGCTCCTGTGGCATTGTTAACGAAACTATTCTTTTTAGAAAGCACCGGCAAGCGCACCTATATATGGTATCGTGATTTTTTTTTCTTTTCCGAAATTTCTTTTCCTGTGCATACATACATCCGGCCAATAAACAAAAGCCAACATTCGGAAGTTAGCGCTTGTCCCGTGTGTCTCTTTATTTGTGCATATGTCTTAGCTCGCGCTGCTACAACCTCATGATTCAAAACCAACTGGCATAATCCTTCACGTTACTTTGAGATTACGGCGCTGTTTTGCTAACAAGGCAGTCAACAGGAACTGAACCAACTTTTCGCTTTGCTATGTAGCGGTTTATCAGAAGAGAGGCACAAGTTAACACATACAGGACGATCGCCTGTCTGTGTATGGGTTAATTTGAGTCCCTCTTCTAGCAGACATGTTTCATCTAACTGGTTCAGCCAGAAGTACTCTTATGCCACAGTTATTAGCTCGCTCCATTTGCGTACATCGCGATCGGGGCTCCAGCCGTGCCTCGCGAAAACGACCGAGAGTGTGGGACGGGGCGGCGGCGGCACGTCGCGCGGCGGCGAGTGTGACGTGGCACCAGGCTCGGCCGCGGCTACCAGCTTCTTCGGCGATTCGCCGCTGCGGGGCTGCCGATGCCGCCCCCGCTTCTGCGGCACGGATCGCTGCTTTCGACGTCTCGAGCGCCGGGAAGCTTTGGCGTTGCCCTCCGCGGACACCTCTTTTGCTTCGTCCGCCTGCGTAGTGATTTACAACGACGAAGCATAACCGACCGTATCTTGCAGCGAAGCTGTCATGGCGAATACTATAAGCGCGGAGGAAAGCGCCCGCTCCAAACGTTAAAGAAACGTTACTGAGAGAACCGTTGAAGTTGGGGCAACAAAATTTAGAGAGAATAAGATTGCGTATGTGCACAAGGTAATGTGTAGGTATAAAGCGTATAGGATAATTAGGTCCCTTGCGTGAAAATCGCCGATGTTCTATTGAGTGAACTGTCCTCTAGATTGCTGATAGTTTGTCGTCTCACAAGCATCCAGCGTATTGTGATGATAGGCGGTAAAATTTTAGATGGTTGGCAATCTTTAGAATGTCAGAGGTGCGCTGAGGACGTCGAGGCAAATTGTCAAATTAGTGCTAATGGAAGTTACTCGCCATGCTTGCCAGGAGATTACAACATTGGTCAGTGACGTACTTCCGGGCGTAATAACAAGAAACTTCGAACACAAATAAAGTGCATTAAGCACGTAAAATTTGCCGAGTGTGAAAATACTGGGTATACCACAGAGAATTTTGAATGTGCCGCAAAAAGAACAATTGTTCAAGCAGTCAATCAGGAAATGGCTCAATGTTACTGCTCAAGAAGTTCCACGCGTGTACGGGGTAGCCTTTAGGCGTTTATGCCAATCCGCTATCCCTAAAATAGCTGGTCTCTCATGAACAAAAGTGAAAGGTGAATGCCATCTTGCTTCGAGAAGCCGCTTAATCTTTGACCTTGGAACTATCGTCGTCCGCCTTGCCCATGGCTTGTGGTAGGGTTCCCTCGAAAAAAAGTACATCAGCTGAAACCTCATTGCAGGGAAGTGGTGCGTGCCGAGCCGCGAGAGCACCGAAGCGTACGTGGGAAAGAAAAAAGAAAACAATGGAGGACGCTTAAGCTTCGCCTTTAAGAGTGGAACGCGATAACGTTATCGGGCCCCGTTCGCATCGCATTTTTCTTTCAGTAGGCTTCACTGCAACACATAACGTGGGAAAGCCAGCTTACAAAGACCAAGCTCACACCGATCTCCGTAAAGTCGGCTTCACTTTTAAACAGAAATGCATTGCTGGGAAGACGTTTTTTCAGGGACAATATAAGTCGTCTTATACTAAAATCTGAAGGCCTTAGCACCTTTTTTATTATTTTAATAATTGTTTGCTATTGCCCCGATGCGCGCGCGTGTCCGAAACGCATTAGGCAGGCGAAGTCCCAATTTGACCTGCCGAGGATGCGAGCGCCATCAGGATATGAATTTCGCAACTAAGTTATCCGAGCGCGCGGCTGTTGCTATGGTAGAAACGCTGGAAACGGGGTTTGTGTTTAAGTTTCCTCGTAACAGAATTATGTTTTCTCGTACATTCAAATTATATTCCGGCGCCATCATGTCTGTAGGTTGTGGTTAAGTCGTACTTCATCATTTTTCTGACGGATTTAACTATGAGAAATTCAATTTTTTTTCACTAACACCTTGCGCCACGTGGAAGACCTGCGCGGGTGGGGTCGGGGTGGTCGGGGGTGATTTTCTTCACCACGGACGCCGACATCTACGCCGACGCCGGATTTTCTGCGACACGGGGTCCATACCACTATCGCGTTACAAAAAGAAAGAAAGAAAACCTCAGGCCCTATGAACAGCCGCAGTAAGCTTTAGGCAGAGTACTGTGCGCTCAGAGTAGGTTTGTCGATAAAATTATCCGAGGGCCTCAGTGCTTTTCAGGGCAGTCGACAAGAAATGTGTGAGGGGTGCACATGCTCATTAATTTTAAATAGGTGCACAAGCCAGCCTTCAATTCGGTTAAGTGACACAACATTTACCTTTCTGATTATTCGAACATATAGTTTCTGCACTTTCACCTGTAGTCGATGCTATACATAAAGGAAACTCGTTCTTGCCCTTTAGGTGACGTTATCCTGCATTCGCATGTTTGTGTGTAAATGTGTGACGTATGGGCTGATCCTTCATTTTCTTTTTGTTATCATCTCTGCTCTCTGAAGCATGTGCAAATTTCACTAAAAAAGAAAAAAAAAAGGAAATGGAAAGCGCATCGGAGATGACCCGGCGATCTTTATCACGCCTATTTTCGTACCGGCTTATCGGAAACAGGACTGCGCGGATAACCCTGGAAGGGCGTGTGTATTCCTGATGCGAACAGCGTAGCAGATCATGCTATATCCCAGAAAGGTGCTTTGTGTGCTTCCGCAAACTGTCACCGATCTAGCCGCATGTCGTGGCCGTCATGCCGTGCAGTCAATGCTCGCGCGTTCTGCATGGTTAAAAATTGCAAGAGTGCATTTATCCAGCTTGTGACACCGCAATGTCAGCGGTGATGTGTCATATTCCTGTTCGTTATTTTTTCCGTGATACTGCTTGTACTCTGAGTAACATTTCCATCGACATTCAATAAAATTGGTTTTTTAGCGCTGGTACCTTCAAGTTCTGAAATTTACTAACCAATTCCATTTAACACGCTTCTACTATTGGGATATTATTGCTCACTCTCTTCCTTTCGATCACGAGGGCTAAGCGGGTTTGCCATGCTACAAGTAAATCATGCTTTCTAACATAGTTGCCCACCAGCCCGATATGTACTATACTACATATTACCGGTGTGCCTTACGGCAGTCTTGGCATAGTGAAATTCGTCGTGAAATCGCTCTATTAGAAAAAGTAGCAGCCTCACCCGAAAGGCGACGCATCGATTGCGATAATAAATTACCAGAGAGCCATACGAAGTAAGGATAGTACTTTTATCGACCGCATCGACTTGTAAACATTCGCTTGCTAACTAAATTAACAAGCATAGTGTCAGCGCGCACATCAAACATGAACACACCACACTCGATGGCCGCGGACACTCGCTGTCAAAAGCGCAAGGAAACGAGGCTGCAGCAGCGAGCGAAGTGAACTTCGAGCTGTTGTCTGTCGCTTCAGCGCAAACTGAGCGCCGAGAACACAAAGCACGCACAAAGCTACGAGCCGCCGACGCACCCAGACCGTGCCCCCGACGCAGATCGCTCGCAAGATACGGCCGCGCGACCGCGCGCGACCGCCACATACGCAGTTGCAGCAGGAGTGGCACGCCCCCCGCCCCCTTCTTTCCGGTGCCTCACAACGTTGGGTGCATCGCGCTCGGGGAAAGACGGCGCACTTCCTGCCCGCTTTCCTCCCGTTACTGCGGGTGAGATTGAGCCGCGAACGTCGGCTCCCCTCGCACGCTTTCCCTCGCACATACAGCATAGGGCGCGCGGCGACGGTGTTATCGGCCTTCGACTATACACGGAACCTCACGGCGACGACTGCGGCAGAAACTCGCCTAGAGTGTCCATATAATTGCTATCACAATAAAAATAGGAACTCTTACCTGAAGTCCGGGCGGCGAGGCTTCCGATCCCGGTCCCGCGACTTCAGCGCCCCCGGCGGGTGCCAAATTGGGCGTCGCTGACGTCGCCGGCGATTTCGCGCCACGAAGCCGGTGACGTGCCTTGTGACGTCGCTTTTTCTTGCGGCGGCTGCGATGTCGGCGTTCGTCACACGTGTCAGCCGTTGGCGACGTCATTACGGCATTCTCAAGCTGAGTGATAAACGACATTTGTATCGCAATTGCTGAAATCTTATGCAAAGCACTCAAGCCCATTCAACAGCCATAACAACAACAAAAAACAATACTGGCAAGCTTCCGAACACCATAAGTTTTTGTCAGCAATAGCTCTTATACGAACAAAATTTGGCTTCATTTGTGAAGAGGTTTATATAACATGACGTCATCACACAAAAGGTGGTCACGTGTGGCACGTAATGCACCGAGACACTTTGGCATGTACTCACTGACACTTCGGCATGTACTCCCTCCAGTTTGCTCGGTCGTCTGTGATGGGGCTACATCGGACCGCGAAGCGAATAAGACTTTGCGTCATGCGTACTCCAGCCCCCCCCCCCCCCCCCCCTTGGACAATATTGAAATAAATAGGCAAGAATAGTATTACATGCGTTATTAATATCAAAAGCGGAAGCGCTTCAGTCAGCGATCCGCCTAACAATCTGTATAGTAGCGAGATGGCTTTTCTTGACGCGCGGATATAGTTTAACATCCCTCATAAGCACACACGGTGTTCCTTTAATGTACTCTATATAATTAGTGGTCCAAATGCCGCTGAATAAATCAGTGGCAGTTGGCGCTCTCCATGTCTTTATTTTCCTGCATTTACGCTTCTTTGCGCTGCTTTCAACTGCAAATACGATATTTGAGTCGAACCATATTCTCCTCACCGAGTGGAGGGAACATGAAATACACATGGATATCACTGAAGAGTGATGACCTACATGGTTGGCCAGGAGACCACTGAGGACTTCCTTCACGCCAATGTCGCCTTGGTCCACGGGCAAAGGGTTGATGTTTTTTGGAAGCGTCTGTATCATAGGCCAGGACTGCACCTCCCGCTGATCGGGAGCAATGACGGCGGGAGGCCCGGATGACAACGCCTCCCGGTTTTCAGGCTCCTCAGCGAGAACTGCACAAGCGGTATCTTCTGGCCCAGGCCTGCCGGCAACTTGGACGTCGTCAACGCCGATGGCGGCTTCCTCGGCGGTCTGCACTTGGCCCATAACGGCCCCTTTTCTTCTTCCTTGTCCTTTACTAGAACCCCGCGACTGCCGCCCGATTCACGGTTCTTGTTCCCTACTGAACTGGCGCAACCCACTCTAGGGGATCGGCCACGAATAGGGTGGTGAAAAAAACTGTAATCATTTATTTTTGGAGGAAAGTAAGGCCTATCCCCCGTCATGCGTACGCGCCATAATAGCGAAATATTATCATCAGCCTAAAGCTCGCAACGCCGCTTTCAGATCGGGGAATAACCATTTTTACACAACGTGGCGCCACTGACGCTAGTGGCATGACCAGCAACTTCATGCCTATATTTAAAAGGCGTGGAGTTGACGTTGACATAACAATTCTAGTCGCAGCGACGGAATTTCATGTTAGCTATTGTTCCAGCATTCAAATTGCATTCGTGGCGTGGCCGCATGCCGCTATTATGGTTGCGATCAATTTCAGATCATAAAAATGTAGATTATAATAAATAAAAGAAAGGGTTGCAGTCGATATTCAGCCATAAATATTCACGATACGAAGTTTGTTTCCACAACCTTGGTATCGTGTTGTTACCTGTTCATTTACGGTGATACATCTGCGCCAAAAAGCCTTTTTTTTCTTTACCATATTGCAGTTTCAGAGACACCACTTGTTTCTGGGTAAGCTCTCACAAAGTGACAATCACTGTTATGAATACTTCTTGCGTGTCAACTGTGCTGTGCGAATTAGACTCAAGGAGACTCAAGTAGATTCGACGCAACTATCATACCTTGGAATTTAGTCCCAGCCTCGTCTTGACTTCCGAGGAATGAATGAAACAGAAGTAAAAAAAAAAATTGCTGCGGAGTGCGAACAAGTGGCATCAAAAGAAGCGCCGATTTGCCAGTGCTGGGATGCGTGAAATAGTGAAAACACTTGAATCTTCTGATAAATTATGTTTTGATAAATTTAAATTAAATTCTTGGGTTTCCCGTGGAAAACCCCCCATATAATTATGACGTATGCTGCAGTGAAGCACTCGTGATTGATTTTGACCACCTGGGATTTGCTCCTAAATCTAAGTACACGGGAGTTTTTGCAATTCACCCCCATAAATACGCGGCCGCCGCCGCTGGAATAAAAACCTCGATTTCGAGCTCGAAAGCGGAATGCCACAGTCACTTTGCTACCGCGGCGAGTAAAAAACAAAAACAAATAATAATAAAGAAAAAAGGAAAAGTTGAAAAAATTCAAAAGACATCCCTTCAAGTGCTCAAGAGCGGTGGCATTGAGAACTTCCCGACAGACTACAGAAACCACAACGAATCGAACACTGCGATAGAGCGCGGCTGTCACTGCAATGCGTGCCGTAGTTTGATATACATGTAAATATTGAGAATCGTTTCTACCTACGATGTAGATTGCGTAAAATGTTCTAATAGGCACGCTAATCTGCCGCTACACGAACGCTTCGTCGTGTGCATGATGTGGCATATTTCACGCCTTCTGATCACCGCGTTCTCCTTCGCTTATCACCGCAAATTACTTAGTTGCGCCGCAGATTGTATTACAGGTTGACTTAAACCGATGTCACATACCTCAGAAAGACCATCTCACGGCGACCTTTGCGTCTGCGACAATGCCAGCAGTTACACCAATAAAACCGTAGCTATAGAGCAACGGCACTGCTATTGACGACGTCAGGCTATACATGCTAAAGAAACGCAATTTATTTGCGAAGGAAACGACAGAAAGAGGAAATTCTTTTAAAATTAAATAAAAAGTACTAACTTGCACTCAGCAGCCCGGAGAGTCTACTTCACCGTACACAGTGAAGCTCCCCAGACTTCCAGCCACATGCAATCGAGGAAGGACGCAGAGGTTTTCGCGATTGTATTCTAAACGTTGACATAGAACTACTCAACAAGCAAAAATATTTTAATGACAACGTGATACTATATGTTTCCAGTGGCGCGCATACCAATTTTAGGAGCCATGTAGAGCTTTGAATTTCCTTTCCATAACATAAAATTGGCGAAAACACTAACCGAACGGTCGGTCATCTTCTGACACCGATTACTCGCTGAGTTTACTATCCTAACCAATCAAAGAAAGCTCCAGTTATCCGCAGAGTTCGACTTGCAGAAATAGATTATGTCGTCTAGCCTATACTCGTTGTCAACTAGTCCCGAGAAAACACCTGCCAAAGGCCTCGGCTCTTTGACGTCACAACAGGGCTTGCTTTCAACAAGGTTACTTTCGGCATGGTTCTCAGCTTTCAGCGTCTGCCTGTACACGTTTTGTTCTTAGTTCACATGCAACGGTGTACTTTGCATATGAAATCGTTCGCCTGTGTTGTCACGTAATGGTGTTGCTGTTTTTATCGTAAGCTTAGCTTTTTGGTCAGCTGTCTCACTCTTCTTGGTGTTCAGTCGTCTCGGATGTCGTCCTAGTAGAAGGTTCATGACTTGACTTGTTTTCCGGATTAGCTGTTACGACTTCACGTTCAGTTACAGTGACAGTAGTGGTCTCTTCAACTGTTTCTTCGAGCACTTTCCGATTAGCAGGTCTTTCTTTCGTTGCCTTTGCCTTTCCACCGTGCGCAGAGTTCGCTTTCGGCTTCCGGTCCGTTAATGGAGAGCGGTTTCTTGGCCGGGTATTCTTTTTCGTCTTTAGCTTTTTCGCGCTCGAGCTCGAGGAGTCTCTAGACCGTCGACTCTTGCTCCTTTTATTTGCTTGAAGGTCACTGCTGATGCTAGGCGTGCTGCTCCTTGATCTGTGCTGACTGCCGGACCTGCGTTTTATGCCCTTGGTTCCCTTTGACGTCGCTCTACTTGACCGGTGTTGCTTTTTAGCCCTCGACGCTGTTCCTCCTGTGCTGCTTGACAAAGTAGTACTACTCGTTGAACGGTGGACCTTCTTGGAACTTTGTTTGTGGCCGGTGACCCTGCTTGACGACCTTGATCGGTTCTTGGTGACGCTCCTCTTCCCACCCCTGGCCTCTTTGACACGTGACGGCTTTGTCGACGCACGCGACTCAATGCTACTCTCCTTGACGGAAGTCTCCGATGCCACGCAAGCTAAACACACTCCATTCGCGCTTGAAATATTTACGGACCCTTCGTACTTCGTCTTGCCGCTCCAGCTACTTGACGACAAACTCCATGGTCGACGTGCCTTGTTGACTCTGGCTTTGTGTTCAGCGGACCTTGTCGAAAGCGTTCTTGCTGCCCTTCGCTTTTTGCCTTTAACACTGCTGCTTAAAGATCGACTTCTTACCGTGCGTTGCTTCTTGGCCTTCAGCTTTGGCCGACTCTTCCTTTCATTGGCCGAGGAACTCCTTGACCACCGAGCCCTTTTAGCAGTGCGATTGTGTCCGCTGGCTATGCTTGATGACACGCTCCTCGATTTTCGGTTTCTCTTAACGCCCGGCTTTTTTCTAACACTGCTACTCAGAGACCTGCTAGTAGATTTGCGTCGCTTTTTTGTCTGGACGTTCGAACGGCTGCTTTCACTTCTCGACGAAGTACTCCTTGATCGCCGAACCCTCTGAGCTGCGCTGTTCTGTCGAGACGACCTGACTGAAGACGAGCTCGTACTTCGGCTTCTCTCGACCATGCGTGCGCTCACACTTCTTTTCGGAGATCTGCTGGCTGACGAGCGCCGTTTTTTAGCCTTGAGCTTTATCCGACTGTTCTTGTGTGTCGACGACGTGCTTTCCGACCGGCGAGCTTTTTTGGTACTGCGTTCACGTCCACTTGTCTTGCTTGAGGATGTGCTTCTTTGCCTGGTTCTCTTGACGCCACGCGTTTTCTGAGAACAACGATCGCGCAAAGATTTCCTTACCGCCACGCGTTGCTTTTTTGTGTCCTGCGGCGTCCGAATACGACTGCTTTTTGACGACGAGGCTGATCGCTGAATTTTTTTAGCTGAGCGTTTCTTACCGCTTGCAATACCTGACGATCTGCTTTTCGATGGACTAAATCCTATAGCGCTACGCTTGGCGCTGTGGCCATCGCTCGATGATGTTTGCGTTGATACAGTGCGAGTCCTTGCCCTGCTTGCGTGTCTACCGCTGCTTCTCGATAAGTCTTCTGATGCATGTCTCGTTCGTGCCTTGCGCTTTTTCCCACTTCTAATGCCGCTAGACAACCTGCTTCTTGATCGCCCAGCGTTCTTGATTGCGCTTCGATGCCCTCTGGTCAAGTTTAATGACCTGGTTCTTGTCTCGCGCTTTCTTTCAGCCTTAATAACCCTAGTCTTGTCGCTGTTTGTGCTCGAGGACATAGTTGTTGATACGCTCTGCCTCGCAACCGTGCTTGTTACTCTGCTGCTGCTCGAAGACGCTTTCCCAGACGTGTGCCTTCGCGTAGTCTTGCGCCTTCTCGCGTTTCTGCTGGTGCCGGACGACTTCCTCCTCGTTCTCAGAGCCGGCTTCGCCATACTCGTATTCTTGCCTATTGAGCTCACGCTCAATGAACTACCAGCATGGTAAGCTTTTCTAATCCTGCTCTTTTGTCTGCGGCCTCTGCTCAGTGACCTTGCTCTTGACCCACGATGCGTCTTCAAGGGGCTGGCGTCTTTTATGCGCCTCGAGGACGTACGTTTCGATTTCCCGTTGCTTTTGGGTTTACGATTTTTCTTGCTTCGGCTGCTGCCAGACGATAGGCTCCTTGATCCGCGAGCTCTCCTAGACGTTGCCCTGCCCACTCTAACCGTAGTTGATGACTTGATTCTTGAACGTTCAGCCTTTCTAGCTTTAAGCTTTCGTCCACTGCCCTTGCTGGATGACCTGCGCCTTCGATCACGCTGACTGCTTGCCTTGCCTGTGTTTTTGCTGCGTCTTGCTAACTTGTCCACAGAAGCTTGCCTTGCTCTGGTCTTGCGCCTTGTCGTGCTTCCGCTGCTGCCAGAAGACCTGCTTCGTCCACGCCGCATTTTCTTTGTGGTAAGCTTGCCCCTTGCCACTCTGCTTGAAGACTGACTTTGTCGCCGGCCCTTCTTCGTTTTGCGATTGCTGCTGAGTGCTACCGCTTGCTGATGTGCTCGGTGACATCTCTCGCACCTTCTTACGTCTTCTACTAGTCTCACCTTGGCTCGAAGGTACTTCCTCAGCGTGCTCTTCATGGCTAGAAGGGGCCTTCGACGTAGTTTTGCGACTTGCCTTGCTTTTCTGGGCGCTTTTCTGCGCCGAAGGGTCACAAGCGAAGCACACTCCAGCCATGTTGGCAGCCCTGAAGGAAGCTACACGTTAGTACTTGCGGGTCTGTCGACGTTTCTGTGGAACTTCGACGGGTCTGTGACACAGTCTTCTCTCTTCGCACATGGGACTGCTCCGGGTCGCTGTGTGACGAAGCAGACTGGTCACCAGTCGTCTAATTTAGAGTCCCATCTGGGGATGCAGATAAACATTCCTGCATCGCCAGTATGCACCGAAGCGGGCCACTGGAATCATCTTCTTCTCCTCCGTAAGCAAGGGACATATCCACAGTGAAGGAAAGGAAAACGAAGAGTATGAACATGAATTGCACTTTTACGGGGTTTTTAAGGTTATATTGCTTGACGTAATGCCAACAGACAAAGGAAATCCAATGTGAAATTTGACTTCCTTAAGCGATTTCTTTATGGCGGTAAAAAAAGTCTTACCATGAAAACGTACCTAATTAGCGATGAACATAAATAGGCTGATGAGGATGATCTATTTTTTGTCACAGTGGCCAATGCCCATTATGGAGGATTGGTCGAAAAATTCACCGACGATTACGATACCCCCTAATGTGAATTTTAAGCGCAGCTGCTTAGGTGTTCTGAATTCGCAATATAATGTGGCAAAGAATCTGATTCTGAACGACATGGTCCTCTCCGCGGCGGCGCTGACCCTCTGCTCGGGCAGCTCGTTTAGCAGCAGTCGCATACGACGCCTTTCGACCGGTAGGGTCACTCATTCTTCAGAAAGATAGCGTGAATACGGCAACGCGTGGCTTGCTCGGAGCACATTCTCTAGCGGCGGTGGCGGCGCAGGCGAAGTAGCCCATGCGCAGTGGGTGCAAAGCCCACACCTGCGCTTTGTGGGTGCAAAGCCCACACATGCCTGGGCGCCGCCGGCGCTCCGCTTTCACCCTCACCCTTTCGCCATACTCTCCTCCTCGCTTTCTTCCTCATGCTTCCGCTGCACCCTCCTCCTCCGGTTTCCTCCTCGCGCCTTCCTCGCTCTCGCCAGCTTTCATCCGCGCTCCGCGTTCGCCCTTTCATCATTTGCTGCGCTTATTCGCTCGGTTACGAGGGACAACGCCGACGTCGACGCTCGCCGCAGGAACGAGCGCTTAAGATCTGCGCTCTAAAAAGGCCATACATCCAGTGGCACAAACCAAATGGCTAAATCAAAGAATTTGTTAAATATAAAGCGCCCTTTCATAAAAACGATCAGCGCTATTTAGAGGTATACTTATGAGCCGACATTATTTGATCAGGCTTGATGCTGTTATTCATTGTTTTATTACGCAGAGCCGAGGCTCGCTTACTGGCACTACCTTGTCGGTCGGCCTACAGGGGTTATACCGGGTGTACCACCTAACTTGAGCCGTACCTTAAAAATATGAAAATGCCACGTAGCTGGACAGAACCAAGGTAATCTTCTTTGCCATCGCTTGACGATGCATTACTTTTTCCATTCCATCTAATTACATAATTAGTCTTAATTAATTATTCAACTTCTCAAATTTTATACTTAGATGAAAGTGTGAATGAGAAAATTGTAGAGAAACATAAAAAAACTTCCTATGCAGCTTTCTGTTGCTCAATACGTGCTACATAAAAGTGCTTACTGCCGCGCGTCCACACTCCAGCGTTTTGACAGCGAGTTTCTGTGGTAATCGAGCGAGATGACCATGTTTACCAGTGCACGCGTTACACCGTGCTGGTTAGAAAGCAAATGTTTACAAGTATATACGACCGATAAAACTACCATCCTTAGTTCGTATAGGTGTCTACTAATTTGCCATCGCATGCTTCGCCTTCGGGCGAAACTGCGACATTTTTTAAAACACTTTAATTTCCATTAATTTATATCGTCGTTATTTTCATAAGAACAGCAGTTAATCTCACCTATGCATTCCCTGGTGGTATTGTTTGTTGGCTTCGTATTATGCTATGACTACTAAAAATCGAGCCCCATCGGTTTCCTTTGGTCTCGTTCACACACAATATATATATATATATAATTTCAAGCGGAATGTGGGGTACGTCAGGTATGCACGTAGTTTCGAAAGAAAGAGCACACACAAGGAAAATAAATTCATGTTTACTTGCGTACGTTTCGGCCGTGCCACGGCCGAAACGTAAGGAAGTAATCATACAGTTATTTAAAAATCGAGCCCAGGGGCTCAATTTTTGTTAATGATATATACAGCCCACACACAATGAAGCCAAGAAAAGCATCGGGGAAATTAGCTGCGGATGAAATGGAAATGAACCTAATAAATAAAAGGGAAATGAAAGTGTGCGAAAAGTGTCGCCGGTGAGAGACCTCCCGCAACCTCCGCACTACGCGTGCGTTGCACTAGGAATTGTGCTACGGTGATGGCCATCCATTCCTCCGAATCGCAAAGCACGCGAAATGCGGAGGTTGTGCAAATACGCCCGTGTACAGTGCATTGGACGCACGTTACAGAACCCCAGGGGGGTCAAAATTAATCCGGAGTTGCGCACTACCCACTATGGCGTTCTTCATAACCATATCGCGGTCCTTGCATGGAAAACCCCAGAATTTAAATAATTTTTAAATTCATATTAGGCTCTTCAATGATGTTTAGGCGAAGTGCGCATGTCATGTCATTTCAGACGACGCGCCAAGCGATTAACAAGACTCGTGGTTAGGACGCAGGCGCAATGGGCCATCTCACCCTAACTTAAGCAGGAGTCGTTGCGGTTGCAGTCGATGTGACCAAGAAACCCGTACGAGCCCCGAAACTTGAACTTATTGTATTTTACAGCGTAAGCTGTTATGAGCTCATTCCAATAGCCGTTTCGGTTCGCGATATTGTTCGCCGCCACCGGTGTCTGTCGCAGCATCGCGGGAAATGAGAGAAAAAGAAAAAGAAAACCTGTTCCCGCCGGTATCGAACCCGGGCCCGCTGCGCGGGGGTCAGCTACTCTAGCACTGAGCCCCGCCAACTTTTTTTTTTGTTTATTTTACTATCTTGGCTCAAGATACAGTTGCACAAAACATACACACCGATTCATATTTGTACGCAAATAAATAAACGTTTCTTATGCCAGCGCTCACTGGCTTGCCGCGGAAACACGTCCTATGTATATATATATATATATATATATATATATATATATATATATATATATATATATATATATATATATAAACGCGTCCTATCGCTCGAGGAGACACGCGATGTGGCATTCCGCGGCACGTAGCATCGATACGTGCACATTTTGCATTGCCGTTGCATATTATTACACCAGGTGGCACACCATGTATCAGTTGCGTAGGATAGCGGTACAAGGTAGATAGAGAAGGTTTGAGGAAGAAAAATAAGACTGAGGAGACGTATGCAAAAATGCTAGAACGAAAAACATGGTATAGCATACGTGATTAAATCAAGCAGGCTAGGTCACTATTTGTCACCGTCCCGTTTCAAAGGGAATTCCAATAAATTATCATCATCATTAGCATCGTAGCATGCAATGTGACGTGCGGGCCGCGTAGATTCGAGACGTGCGAACTTTGCATTGCAGTTGCGCATTGTATTCCACCAGGTGTCCCGACATGTGGCAGTTGCATGTAGCAGTTGCATGTAGCAGTTGCATGTAGCAGTTGCATGTAGCAGTTGCATGTAGCAGTTGCATGTAGTAGTTACATGCTGCATGTAGCTGGACCTGGTTAACTCAAGCAAGCTAGGTAACCATTTCTTATAGGCCCGTTTCAAAGGGGATGCCAATAAATCATCATCATGAACTTCACTTCCGTTCCAAAGTCTCAAACAAATACTTACATAATAAACAATAACATAGTAAACTCGGTTACATCGGTTAAATACCTCGGTGTCTACATAAATTCTAGTTTAACATGGACGGACCATATAGAACTATATATATCATATAGAACCATATATCACAACTAAAGCGCAAAAGTAACTTGGCTTTCTGAAGCGACGCTTGTATATGGCCGACAGACACCAGGCTTCAAGCGTACACTTTCCTCGTGCGTCCCTCTCCGGAATATGCATCAGTCATTTGGCATCCCTACCAGATCACCCTTACCAATCTACTTGAAGCCGTCCAGAATAAAGCAGCGCGATTCATCATGTCATCCTACTCCCGATTTCAAAGCGTTTCATATTTGAAGCAATCACTCAACATGCCGCCACTCGCAATGCGCGGAAAATTTCCCAGATTATGCCTTTTAGATGCGAAGCAGCATATGGTCGGGGCTATGTCACTCCCTCCCTCCATCCATCCATCCGCCGTGCGGCGTCCACACCCCTACTGCGCATGCGCATCCTCCTCCCCTACCTCTCCTCTCCTTGTCTCCTCTCCTCCCCCTCCTCTCCTTGTCTCATCTCTCCTCTCGGCATTCCTCCTCTCCTCTCCGGATTGCACAACGAATGGCAACACCTGCGGCTCCGCGCGCGATAATGCGAAGCAGCTTAGGTTAGAGACGCGACGGTAGGCGCCCCAGAGGCACCGGCAACAGTCACCAACGCCGCGCGCGTTCGGTGCGAACGCGGGCAAAACGCCGACGGCGTCGACAACAGTTCTGGGCCTTGCTGGTGCTGCTGCATGCCCAAGTTTATACAGCTGATAAAACTACCTTGAGTCGACACCATGGCTGCTCCGCATACTACTCAGGGTTCCCCTACGGGAAGATGGTGTAATTTTTTTTTATTTCACACACATAATTTGCCCGGTCACACATTTTACCGCCACCTCATGCTTCACATCGCATCGATCATGCCTACAAAGTTAACCCTATCTTCGCCCGGACGGAAAAGTCCAAAAATTCGCCGTTAACCTTATCAATAAAAGAATGGAATGAGTTACCCTCCAGAATTGTTACGATAACACAGTCTTTATTTCATTCAGCATTACTAACGTATTTACAATCCTAGCACCTTTAGTAACATTTTTCTCTCCCAGAGCACTTATTCGCTTTCGCTATTTTGTTCTTGCTTCGTTGAGTGTGAATTTTGTAAGAATATTTACCTTGTTAATATGTATCACGACTTGCTGTACCCCAAAGTGCTGTATTTACCACCTGCGATGCTCCTTAATTTGTGAAAATTGTGTTCCGCTTTATGTCACCCCCCTATGTAATGCCCCTGTGGGCCCTAAGGGCATTTAAATAAATAAATAAATAAATAAATAAATAAATAAATAAATAAATAAATAAATAAATAAACCGCATCGTGTCGTACCACAGGTCAAGGGATGTGAAACGTATGCCGCGTAGTCTAGACAGCTGTAACATGAGGGATAGGTGGGCTAGTTGGCAATGCGTTATTATAAAACTTACAGCGCAAGGAGGACAGCGGATGTAGAAAAGGAACACGCACCAAAATACTGGGTACCTGTGGGTACTCTTCGGTACGCGTTATAGTACCTCCTCGCAAAGAACGAACCCCGGCTGAAGAAGCGAATCGTAGAGCTACGTGCGCGGCTGTAACCAGGCAACCTCGGGCTCAGCAGACCGCTGCGCAGAGAGCAGCACAAGCCGCAGCTCGCCGTCGACGTCGGGCGGACAGTTCAGATTGTTATCGTGAAAACGACGCGAAGAGACTTCTCCGCGAAGACCTTCTAGCGCGTGCTTCCGAAAATGGAGCTCCTATGGAGCCGCTCCTCGAGCTTACGCTGTGATTGTGGTGCGTATACCGCGCAGGCCTGTGACTTTTTTGTTATTAAATGCGAAAGCATTTTCACAATGCGCAAGCATTTCTATGCTTAGCCAACGAGGAAAACCGTCCCTCCGTCGGTCGCGTAAGACGATCGCTTTCAAGACAGCGCACGCAACAGTGAGCGAATGTACCTTCGCGTTGCCTCTCGCTTAAGCGGCGCTCACGAAGCTATCAGCACTCGCCGCACTCTACCCACCTCGGAGATCGATTTCAAGATATGGGCGCGCGCGTCTCTCTTCAACGCGAACTAATAAGCGGCGAGAACACAGCGCGCGACGCTATCAGCAGTCGGCGCTCACTGTTCCCATCGCAGATCGCTTTCAAGGTACAGCCCGCGCAGCCGTGCCATACGCAACCGCCGCCGGAGTACGGTTGATCAGGGTTCATGACGGTTCGACGCGAATGGATAAAGTTCCAAACAGCGATAATGGGGTATAATGATCAGAACATCATTAGCGCACCTGGCGCTGCCACCTGCAGTACTTTGCTTGCGTCATCAATTCACCTTGCGCAGACATCCGCAGCAGCTCGTGTCGCATCAGCGCTGTCGTTTGTACTGGCAGGATCAAGTTTCACAACATTGATAACGACACCGGGCTGCATAGAGACGAGCAAGTTTCACAATGCTTACGCATACTTAGACAACTCCCGCAGGAGTACGTTTCCGCGTGTTTTTTTTTTTTTTTCTCTTGGAAAATGTTTGTTTTAATTTCATCACGTCATGCAAGTAACGCTAGGACAATCACAATGCTCACTTAGGAGCTGCTACACGTCTATAGGCCAAATTTCAGGTGTTGTATTGCTTTACAGCAACAGCTGCTACTGGCTCACTTCGTTTGTCGTTCTGATAACCGTCGGTACGTGTCCGTCGCAGAATTCCAGAGTGCGTTGCGAGAAGCCTTCAAGTAAAAAAAGAGAGAGAGAGAAAAAAGAAACACATTCATGAGTCACTCCACTATGTGAAGGTGGATGACCAGCGAAACTGTTTAGCGCACGATACAGAGGTGACACAGATTTTTTAACAGCGGTTACGAATATATTTGTTGTCCTGATAGGTGGTCATCGTGACGATAAGTACTCACACACATTCGCGTATCACCTCTGTCATTAAATCTGTCCGTCACGTAGGTCGGACATACCACCTTAAGAAATGGCTCATAACCCCGTAAACGCGGCCTCCCCATCACGACGACAGAAGAGAAGTGAAATTCTACGCTGGAATGATTAGCGGCAACGGAGCCAGCTGTGGACGAAGACCACGACGACGAACGCGTAAGCAGTGGCACGAACACGTTCGCGCCGTTGCGCTGATGGGCGCCAACCCTTTCCCCTCGGTCGCCTTATCAGGCGCAGACTACGTCATGCACTACGTCATACATTCACAGAGACACATCGTTTTAGACACAAGTGGCCGTGTTAAACCGAGCTCCAACGCCAGCGCCGATAAGCGTTTCCTTTTGTTGTTGGCTCTTTGAGTCTTACTTTTTAGGGGAGAGTTTTTCCGCGCGGACGCCATAAAATCCTGGATCCTAGGCATAGACATCTTCACTGTGAAAGGTGGCAGTGCCTCGAGCGGATTAGAAATCCGGTCCCACAGAGTGACAATAGGTCCCTCTGAGTCCCTCTGCTGTTATTTCTATTTAATACGTGGGAAACAAAACTGAGAATATCATAAGACAGAGATATCATTGCCACGCACTTACTCAAAATTCAGGATAATGAACACCTGCATCCAACAAGTGAATCCCGTGCGGAGGAAGTTCCTGCTCTGCATACTCACCTCGCCTTTTCGGAACACCTACCAGATATTGCTAAGCCCTGTAGTTACGACACATGAAGCCACCCTGAAGGGCACACGCGACACCGCAAGATAATATTGGATTCGCTCTTCTGGTTCGTCCATGAGGCACAGCTAAAGGAATACATCTAAAGTACCTTTCTCGCCCCTCTCTCATTTCGCCGTGCTTCCCCCCCCCCCCCCCCCCGCCCTTTTTTGTTTTTTCTCGGCATGAATGATGTCCACCGACAAGAGTGTAGAAGTAGTTCAGAAGCGTACTTGAACAAGAACGCTTCTGACATAAGCTGTAGCTTTAGGGGAAAAAAAAGAAAATTATCTAGTAGATTTCGGGCTTTCGGGAACGTCAATGACACAGTCTATATCTCCGGAGGCAGTATTTTAAGCCAATAAAATGAAATGAAATTCACCGAATTGACATCATAAATAAGGTATGGGTCTCCTTCGAACCTTAAAGCAGTTGTATGCTGGGGATGTCGAGCAGGCACTGCAGTGTGTATACGATCGTCATTGAAATCGTGCAGATGGCATACATCAAAATAAAAAGAAATACAGCAATCTGGATACCATCCTTTATATAAAAATTTTTCGAGTAAGTATAACTTCACCCTAAAAAGTACTTTGTTCAGGCATTTTCGCGCGCATCACATTTACATGAGCGATTTCAGGGTGTTCTTTTTTTTTATAGAAGCCCGCATTGCACCAAGGGCACTTGAACGTAGACTGATTTCTTTTTCGTTTTATTATTATTATTATTATTATTATTATTATTATTATTATTATTATTATTATTATTATTATTATTATTATTATTATTTTGTTTTAGTCCGAGAAGCTTCTAAAAAAATTGCCTACAGCAGCGCTGTACCACTTCGTGAGGTGCATTCGTGTAAGAACCGCAAATTAACAGCACAACCAATCACAAGATTCAGGTGCCCAATTAAGAAGATTTGATAATTATATTTTAATTACTAGGCGCCTTCGAATAGCAACATTGTTGAATCGAATACAAATAGTTGAAGAAAACAACCTTCGATTATCGAAAGTTCATAACTTCCAAAGAAGTGAAATGAAAAGTTCCGTGGAATTTCTTTGGCAACAAAATCCTTGTTTACATTATTTGATTTGTGCAATGCCGTTTACAACTGCTTATCACTTGTACTGAGAAAATTGTAAATGAGAAACAAAGCAAAGTACGGTCCTATGTGCTGCACGATGACAATGGCAACACTTGATAGACAGGAACAACCCGTCTCAGATTCATGTAGCAGTGTGTGGTGCTCTTTGAAGGAGCTAATGGAAAAGCTATGACACCGCGCATAGTCTTGAAGGAACCCAAGAATGGTAAGATTGAACGAATAATAAATGACTTTGTCCACATAAAGACCGCGAATTCGTGGGCTGCCTAAGACGAGACATGCCGGTTCAAGAGCCGGTAACTATCGTGCATAAGTGACATTCTTCTTCCGTTTGTTCAGGAGGAACTGAATCGTCTACGTCACAACCGCGGTTCTACCAAACGAGAATCATTTAGGCGAGTCTCCATTTGCATCTGTCTTTCTCTCTGTAGTCTGCAAGAACTCTTGTTGTCCCTTATATTACTCGAGCGAAAAAAAAAAGATATTCGACACCTTCGAATAATGAATTCTCGAATCAAATTCGAATCGAATCCAAAAGATTATTCCATGTATATTTAACATTTCGGAAATTCATTTTAGGTCACCCGTTTATTGCGATGGCAATTATATGGACACTCCAGGCGGATTTCTGCCGTCCTCGTCGCCGTCACGTTTCTATAAAGTCCAAGGGCGATAATATCGTCGCCGTGCGCCGTACGCTGTATGTGCGAGCGAAAGCGCGCGAGGGACGTGCGCTTTCACGGAGAGCGCACGGCGGAGAGCAAACGCTACGGTTTCCGTCGCGCCAAAGGCCGTGGGCGAACTGGAAGGGGGGTGTCGTTGTGCTCCGGCACCAACGCGTGTTTAGGGTAGAGCACTGCACGGGCCGGATTTTTCGGCCCGAGCCCCGAGCCCAGCCCGGGCCCGTAATACAAAGCCCGAGCCCGGCCCGGGCGTACATGACCGAGACCAGCCCGGGCCCGGGCGTTCATTACTAAGCTTAGCTAGGGCCCGCGTGTGCATGATCAGGCCCGGCCTGTAAGAAAAAAAATTCTTTTTTTTTTTTACTTACAGATTGTACCGTATCTGTCAGCCTCACCTTCTAGAGGTTTAATAAGCTGCAGTATATAAGCAATAAAATGCCGAAATCTTTGTTTCTCCCACGGGAACATCAGTAATCCAGCCCATTGCCTGTGCTACTATTTTTCTGGTGGTGCGCATGCACTTACCTTGATTTGTACGATATGGTTCTATGATGTCATTTAGCATGCAAATATACATGGCGTTTCATTTTAGCTGAACCAAATTTTTAACGATTGCCTGTGGCAGATAGTACAATTATAATCCTTGATCTAAACTACTCTATGAGGCGGCCATTACTTCCACGAGAAATCAAAACGCGTAATTAAATATTTAACATAATTACACGAATTAACTTTTTAATTATTTATTTTGCGGCACATCTTTCAATCCACGAATTATAGCCGCTGAGTTCGCAAGGCCTATCCACTTGGAACGAATTCTCAGGACTGAACCAGTTTCGAGATTTTAATTTTCAAAGTGTCCGACAAAATGCATGGGCGTTCCAGTTAACTTTTTGAGGAAAACGCTGTTTTATGCATCGAATCACAAAAGTAACTGGCCTTAGCGCTCAAATAATGCCATAGTATCGAAACCGGTAATAGTGCGATCGCAAAAGCGGTAACATGGAAATGGTTTGAGGAGTGGTTCTTTGTATAACTTATTTTTCCTTACGCGGAAACAATGTTCGTTTTTGCGGAAAAGAAAAAAATTAGCGTAGCTTGCACTGGCGGCGCAATGCTAAAGAGACAGCGTAGATGATGGGAACCTAGCTAGTCCTGGCTTTTGGGCTAATCTAAGCACTACGAAGTCATCCCCAGCATTTCCCGGAATTTATTTATTATTGATTGATTAACGATTAGCTATTGATTGGCTATCGATGTCTATTGCAAGATATTGGCTACGTATTTGGGATAGGCAGAGCACTACCAAGTTATCCGAATTTATTGATTATTGATTCATTATCGATTAGCTATTGATTAGCTGTCGATTGGCTATCGTAAGGTATTGGCCACGTATTTGGGCTAGGCTAAAGTCATAACCAGCATTTTCGAGAATTTATTGATTATTGATCGATTATCGACTAGCTATTGATTGACTATCAATTGCTTATCGATAGGCAATTAGTCCCCACCATTCTTAGCTAGACTTAACCAGGCTCAGTTTCGCTAGTTCACAGGTGTATGTGCCATTGCGCTTGGACCCTTTCTGCACTGCTGCCAGGATCGGCCCACATTTTTGGATTCAGCAGACACATTAGGCCCGGCTGAAACAGCTCCACTGTTAAAAATGAGAACGTCTGTTTTACTATTTTATTTGATAAGATATAGTCATCTGATAAGATATACAGTCATGAGAGCGGTGTGGATCTGAGAACAAACGGAATAACCGATATTCTAGTTGACATTAAGCGAAAAAAATGGAGCTGGGCAGGCCATGTAATGCGTAGAATGGATAACCGATGGACCATTGGAGCTACAGAATGGATACCAAGAGAAGGGAAGCGCAGTCCAGGACGAGAGAAAACTAGGTGGGGTGATGAAGTTGGGAAATTCGCAGGCGCAAATTGGAATCAGCTAGCGCAAGACAGGGTTAATTGGAGATCACAGGGAGAGGCCTTCGTCCTGCAGTGGACATAAATATAGGCTGATGATGATGATAACAGTCATCTTGCACGTGTCACTTCAACTTGGCACAGAATGCATTGAACCATGCCATGCATAACGGTCGCGTGTGCTCGAAGGCCTACTTAGCGGGCCCTTCAATGAGCGGGCCCGAGTCTGGCCCGGGCCCGTGGCCTCAAGCCCGGCCCGGGCCCGCGGCTTTAACTCCGGGCCCGGCCCGAGCCCGCCGACAAACGCTTCGGACGGCCCGGGCCCGTGCAGTGCTCTAGTTTAGGGACCGGGCGCAAGGGGAACTGGCGACTCAATCTCGCAAGCGAAAGGAGGAAAGCGGGAAGGTAAGCACGGGAGGGAGTGGGTGCAGCTCTTACTCTGCCAGCAACTGCGTTCTTGTACTTTGCGCGGCTGAGGGTGGTCGCGCGCACCGTATCTTTACTGTAGTATCTTCAAAGCGATCTGCACACGGCTCCTACCTTTGTATGCGCTGTGCTTTCGCCGCTCAGTTTACGTTGAAGCAATGGATCGCATAAACCTTCGCTGCTTGCGCGCTTGCTCACGCCAGAGTTTTGACAGCGGTTGTCTGCAGTCATTTGTGTTTTGCGCGTTGACACCGTGCTTGTTAATTCAGTTAGTAAGCAAATGTGTCCAAGTTTATACAGCCGATAAAACTACTATCCTTACTCCGCATAGCTCTCTATTAATTTGCTATCGCAATTGATGCTTCGCCTTTCGGGCGAAACTACGTCTTTTTTGTTTTAGGCACGAGGTAAGATATTTACTCTGTAGGTGAGGACGCTCGCAAGACGCGATCGACCAGATAAAGTAGCAACGGCGCGCGTTGATCGGCCGGTGACGGCAGCGGATACCTATCGGCGGGACTAGGCAACTACAAGATAGAAAAGGTTTTATAAACCACCGCTATAGCAACCAGCTCTGCGCAGGAAATCCGAGATGACTGAGTGACGCGCGAAAGTAAGCCACCGAGGTGAGGGTCTCCGAGAGCACCTCGACGCAACAGATACGCCAAAGCAATACCGCATGTTCCTTGTCTGTTCAGCGCGTTCCGTGTACGGGCAAGCTATACCCTGCGTTCGAACTCAAGTTGCGTCGTCCCGCCGATAGATATCCATTGCCGTCACTGGGCCCACGGACACGCGCCGTTGCTACTTTATATGGTCGATCGCGTGTCGCAAGCAAGCCGAGAAGTGTCCCCACCTAAAGAATATATAAAGTTATAGCTGAGCGGGTTTACGGGCTAGCGTAAACGGCAGCGAAGCGCCGCACGAAAGGAAGAGTTTTAGCTCAACGATCCGTAGCTCGGTTGAGCTAAACAGTGCTAGCATGTAGGCTTCCTAGAGCTGAGTAAAGCAGCTTGATCATTCGAAAGGAGCGACACTCTCCTCTCCGCGGCGCTTTCCTCCTCGATTCGCCTTGCCCACCGGCTGCGCGCCTTGCGCACGGCACACTTTTCCTCCTTGCTCCCGCGGACGGGCCGCAGCATTCGATAGAGGCGCATGATTTTGGGCTAGTTGCCCGCCCCAGTGTTGTAGAAAAATTTGAAAAGGTGATAACAGCATCGAGAATGCTGAAGGTAACGTTTATGAGGACGTTGGTTTCTTCTTAATTAAGGCCGTATGACAGGGACATACTGATGTAAAAGGAGCTAATTTGAGGCGAGTTCTATACTCCAGACATTTTTTTAACCCCAGATTTCTCGATCACCTGATTGATTACATGGATATGATCCATCGTAGAAAATGCCTTCCTGAAGCCAGCTCTTGGTTGACTGAAGTTAAGTGTTGCCCTGATTTTATTGTAAATTACCTTGGTGAATGCTATATGCAATAATGAAAGCAAGTTAATGGGTCTATAATTCTTCAATTATTTTACGTCTCCCTTCTTATGGATTATAGTTTAATGTTGGCGTTCTTCCAGATCTCTGGTACACATGAAGTCGCGGGGCATTGCGTATAAAGTTCCGCAAGCTTTTCAAGCATGATATCTCCTCCATCTTTGATTAAATCGACTGTTCTTCCATCTTCTCCAGCAGTTTTTTCCCTCGTCATGTCTTGCAAGGCCTTTCTAACTTCATGGCTTGTTATAGAAGGAGCCTCTGTATCCTGTTCATGACTACTTCGAGAAAGTATCTTGGCTGCTCGGGGCACTGTACAGGTCAGTATAGAATTCTTCCGCTGCTTTTACTGTGTCATCGAAATTGATGATGATATTACCCTGCTTATCTTTCAGTGCATACATCTTACCTTGTCCTATGCTATGTTTTATTCTCACTGATTTCATGCTGCATCCATTTTTTACTGCTTCCTCAATCTTTTCCGCGTTATAATTTCGAATATCCCTTACTTTCTTCTTGTTGATCAGTTTTGACAGTTCACCAAATTCTATATGATCTCTTGAGTTTGACCCTTTCATGTTTTGTCGTTTATTTATTAGGTTCTTTGTTACTTGGGAGAGCTTACCTACTGGTTGCCTTGGTGCCTTACCTCCCACTTGAATTGCTGCTTCAGAGATCAGCCTAGTTACGGTTTTAAGTGACCTGTTGTGATTGAGGAATTGAAGCCGTAAAGTGTTGAAGTCATGTTTGCTTCGCAGGTCCAGCAGAAAGTAGTTCAATCAGCATCGATAGACCTCTCCGAGCCATTGCTTCAAGCGAGCCTCGCAAGCCCCGAATCGCATGTATGACCACGCTGACCGACGCGCACACGGGCCTTAGACTGTCCGCGCGAACAAGGACAGTGCACAGAAAATTCACCGTTGGACTCTGTCATCAAAGCGATGCTGCGACAAATAATGGACGCCCTGCGGCTGCTACAGTCTGGTTTAAATACACCAGTGGCGTTAACAGCTGCAAAAATTACGCAAGCTATATACAGTCTTCTGGTTACACTACAGTAACCTCTACCTCTGCCCGCAAAGACGACTGTGCTGTTCTGTGAAGTACGCACAGAAACAGTATACTGTGCAGCCCTTATGATCGTCTTCACCATACAACCACCCTCCTTTTCATATCCTACCCCTGTTATTCCCCCAACCCCCTTCCCCAGCGTGGAGTAGCAGGCTAGAGGCACTTTACTCAGGCCGACCTCTCCACCTTTCTGCCATTAAAGTCTCTCTCTCTCTCCTTCCTCCGCAGAAATCGAAACACTTGCACCACTAGCCAAGAAACATATTGGCATCTTCGCCGACAGCTCCTCAATAGCATGCGTCAAAAAATGCGTAACGATCTTAAATGAAACACATGTGCGTTTTTTATCATATCTTTGTGGGACTCTTGAAAGGGGCACTGATCTTATGATTCCAGACAAAGCGCCACTTCACTCGGCGTCACTTTCACAATCATAAGGCGTCCCTTAGAGTGAATAATTAAAATGGTAACTAGCGAGTCTTCGCATCTGGAGATTGCGAATTGTTGGGCAAGTAACGCCAGCCTTTCGAAGTAATCCGACCGAAGGGACCAAATTGCGCTATATGCTTCATTTCTTAGCGAACTCTTCCAATTAAAAAAAAGAAAGGAAGGAACTGGTATGTGTTACACAGAGGAAGGAAATGTCACGAGGTAATGACCTCAAGACGGTTGATAGAAGCACTTTATCGAGTGGACAGCGTGGTAAACATGGTGGCCGTATCAATCTCCAATTGACGCCTGCCACAATCGAGGCCTAATCAGGGCGCGCAATTCGATGCTCCATATGCCAAGGGCGAATTCATGGTTCCGTTCGAAAAGAGGGGAGGGGGTTGTCGGCGAACATATTACGATATCACCAGCCAGGTTTATACTGGCTTACATTAGGTGAATACGTTAACTGTAACCTTTTTCATAAATAAGGTTTGTATAAAGCATTTTTCATCAATTAAAAATATAAATTGTCAGGCAAATTAGACTGATTTTTTATCACAATTCATATTTTGAATTGATACCGGCACCAATACTCTGGGTAACAGACTTCGCCCTACGTTTGTGTAACTCAAAAGCGTTGCGTGTTTGAAGGTGCGCGGACGATTTCCAGCGTAGCAGTTGGCGTCATATCAAAGCAAATGACGAAGGCATCTGCACCTATGTCTACAAAGAAACATATGACTGAAAGGTGGTGATTGGTGAGTTCGTTTTGGTACCATAGCTTTTTTCTCCGAGTGCGGAGACTAAGAGACGTGTGGCTGAACCGAAACGGTAGGGTTAAAAGGGCCCTGAACCACCGCTCGGGCTCGGTGAAATAACATAGTCCACGGGTAGCATACACTGCTGTGAACCTCTCAGCCACGTTTTACTGTCGTATGCGGTGCGTGGAGCTCATGAGCGGAGCGCGAAGTCACCTTTCTGTCATACGCTCTCTTTTCAACAGAAGCCACGATCCTCACTTTTTTTCTGGGCGCTTTATTTCGTCATAAAGCGCATTCCCATACGCGGCTGCTATTGGTCGCTGCGGTCGGCTACACCGCGGCCGCCACGAGTCCACTGGCTGACCGCACTGCGACTCGCTGAGGATAACCGCGTTTGGCTATCCCTTAGCGCGACGTAGGCACCAAAATCAAAAGTCGTGGTGTCTACGTTAACATACAAAATGAAATTTGAACTGCGCGCCACGGTGACGTTTCGAAGGCGAAGGTTGTGTCCTCGCCCCACTCCGCCATAGCCTTCGCAGTGCAAGCCACTGAAGAAGGCACGGGAGCACAGTGGAGGCCGTGTTTGATTGAAAATCACTCCGCTTCTGCTATACGCATTGAAGCACTTTTGTGTCAAGGTATTTCTGAAATAGACAATATTTCCATTCAAATGCCTATCTCCCCTTCGATAAAATGGGGTTCAGGGCCCCTTTAGAAGCGGGTGATGCGGAAGACAATCGCTGGCGCCCTGCAAATGTCGGAACAGATGACGACGGGCCAACTAGAAAAAAAAAGCAATACTTTTGTTCAGAAATACGCGAACACCAGCGGAAAACTCTTTTTAATTGATCTGCTTTGTCGTGCGCCCCACTTATGTGAGAAATATACTATATGCAAATTTAGGGATATGCATGATTTTGTTCAAATATTTAGAGACTGGCAAAATACTCAATCACCGTCATTGTTTGCGATTCTCACGGGACTTACTCCTTCCTTTCTGGCGCCTGTAAACGACCACTAAAACTTGTGCCAGGAACAAAATATGCATAAGTGTGATAGAACATAGGGCTACCCTGTAATAATGTGGCTCGTGAAACAATTATAAATTGTGCATGCTATTATATCAACCTAAAAAAAAACATCCATTGGCTTCTGTGGAAATAACGAATCTGTAAACGGTAATGAATTGTATTATCCATGAAAATACATTACCGTGCGGAGCGCATTTATAGCGTTACTACAATTCACTGCTTTTCAAGTGCTGCATTTTTACCTGACTAAAAATTTACTTACCGCAAGGTGCACTACTTGACAGAAACGTAATTCTTAAATCTATAATAACTGTTACACCACCTCATAACAGTCAGGTACGTTTTTCTGAGTTGTTTCTATGATCCGCCAAAATTGCTTAGACCAGATTCCACGCGTCTGATGACAGTTTGTCATTCAGTCTTCGTTATAAGTACAACAGCCCCTGTAGATAGGAGACTATATGCAGAAGCAGGTCGCCAGATCAAAACCCACAGGCACTACGTGTAAACTGCATTTATAATTGTACGACGAAAAGCAGCGTCATGATTATATCATAAGAAGCCAACAAACAAACCCACCAAGGACAACAGTGGGGAAATTACTTGTACTTACTAATTGAATTAAAGAAATAAAAGCTTAATAGAAATGAAAGTGGGTGAAAAAACAACTTGCTGCAGGTGGGGAACGATATCACGTCTTCGCATTACGCGTACGATGCTCTTAGCAAGTGGGAGCGCTGGCATATATATATATATATATATATATATATATATATATATATATATATATATATATATTGCGAGACAGCAGTTTAACCTCAACGGTTTATTATGCAGGTCGCGCGCTGAAGCGAATGGCGCTGACCATGATGATGAGTATATACAGATGAAGAAGATGAAGGGGTAATATAATGCTCACACAATCACCCCCGCGCATGGAAGCGGCCAACCTGGCCGCTGGCTATGGCGGCGAACGCCGTATGAAAGGCTTTAAACGTGAAACATGCACAATCTCTGTGGTACGGCAGCGGCCGTCCAAAGGCGTAACAACGGGCGCGACACGATAGTTAACTGGCGAAGTCTGTTCCTGAACTGTGTAAGGCCCGACAAAACGGGACTTAAATTTCTCGCATAAACCAGGAACGCGAACTGGAGTCCACAGCAACACTTCGTCTCCAGGCTGGAAGGAAACGACACGGTGGGATGCATCATAGCGAGTTTTGCGGTCTTGTTGACAGGCGTCGGTGTTGAGGCGGGCGTGTTGGCGACACTGGGTAATTCGCGAAACAAATTGCTCACACGTTGATGTGGACGATGGCACGGGGACGTCAAAGAAAGAGACGTCGAGGACAGTGATTGGTTGACGACCATACACAAGGAAAAAGGGCGAGTACCCCGTTGTGCGTTGGACGGCCGTGTTGTAAGCGAAGGTGACGAATGGGAGAATAACATCCCAATTGGTGTGATCAGGGTTGATGTACATTGAAATCATGTCGGACAGCGTACGATGAAAGCGCTCTGTGAGGCCATTAGTTTGAGGGTGGTAGCTGGAAGTCGTTTTATGGATGGTATTGGACGCACGGAGAACATCGTCGAGAAGTTTAGACAGAAAGGTCCTGCCGCGGTCACTCAAAAGAATACGTGGGGCTCCGTGTCGTAAAAATATGGTTTCCAAGAAAAAGGATGCAACCTCCGCTGCGGAACCGGAAGGTAGTGCGGCTGTTTCAGCGTACCGTGTCAAGTGGTCTACAGCTGTGACAATCCATCGTTTACCGCCAGCCGATAAGGGTAGTGGACCATACAAGTCGATACCAACTACTGCGAAAGGAGCTTCAGGACACGGGACAGGTTGTAGCAGTCCAGCCGGAGGTGAGGTCAGTCGTTTGCGGTGTTGGCAGATCGAACAGGAAGCCACGTATTTTGCTACGCTTGTTGCAAATCCAGGCCAAGAGAAGCGGCTGCGAATTCGCTCATAGGTTTTATGAAAACCAAAGTGACCGGCAGTGGGATCGTCATGAAAGGTCTCCAGTATCTGGGTCCGAAGTGATCGGGGAACTACAGGGACCCAACGGTGTCCTTCGGGATGAAACACGTACCGGTATAGCACCGAATTTTGAATCTTGTGGTTCTTCAACTGCCGACGGAGTCGAGCGTTAGGTGTGCGAGAGGAGCCCCGAATACGTTCCATAACGGAGTGGCAGTAGGGGTCACTACGTTGGCAAGATGCAAACGTAGAATGGCTAGGTGGGTGCCGGTCGAGAGCTGCGAGTGAAGGAAATGCAGGAGAGACGTCCGGCGGGTTGCTCATGGAAGGTGGTAAGCAGGCAGTGTTTGAAGACGGTGGTAGGGGACAACGAGAGAGAGCATCGGCATCCTGGTGTTTCTTTCCAGACTTGTAGGTGACGTCGAAGTCGTATTCTTGTAAACGAAGTATCCAACGGCCGAGACGGCCCGTTAAATTTTTTACCGTCGCCAACCAGCACAAGGCGTGGTGATCAGTAACGACCGTAAAGTGGCGGCCGTGCAGATAAGGCCGGAATTTTTGGACGGACCAAACAACGGCAAGACACTCTTGCTCGGTAATCGTATAATTTTTCTCTGCAGGTGTTAGCGTGCGACTTGCGTATGCGACCACACGTTCTTCGGAAGTGTGCTGACGTTGCAGAAGAACAGCGCCGATACCATGGCCGCTGGCGTCAGTGTGTAGAAGAGTGGGTGCGGAGTTGTCGAAATGACAAAGCACAGGTTCGGACGTGAGGGCACGCTTGAGGGCGTCAAAAGCAGTTTGGCATTCGTCGGACCATACATAGGGAGCTCCAGAAGGGAGTAGTTGATGGAGCGGCGCCGCAATGGTGGCAAAGTTACGTATGAAGCGCCGGAAATACGAGGCTAGGCCAAGGAAGCTACGCAAGTCTTTGGGGCGTTGAGGCCTGGGGAAGCGCAGGACAGCGGTTATCTTATCGGGGTCAGGTCGAATGCCCTCCTTGCTGACAAGGTGTCCGAGTACTTTAATGGTTTTGCTGGCGAAGTGGCACTTTTTTGTATTCAGCTGAAGGCCAGCAGCAGAGAGGCATGTCAAGACTTCGTCGAGGCGCTGCAAGTGCTGATGGAAGGTCGACGAAAATATGACGATGTCGTCAAGGTAGCATAAGCAAGTCTTCCACTTTAGGCCCCATAGTACGGTGTCAATCATCCGCTCAAATGTGGCGGGAGCATTACACAGGCCGAAAGGCATTACGTTAAATTCGTAAAGCCCATCGGGAGTGGCAAAGGCAGTTTTTTCCTTGTCTTCTTCGTGCATGGGGATCTGCCAGTATCCGGAGCGTAGATCAAGGCTGGTGAAATACTCCGCGCCTTGTAATGAATCTAACGCATCATCGATTCGGGGAAGTGGATATACATCTTTGCGGGTTATTTTGTTCAAGGCACGGTAGTCTACGCAAAATCGCACTGAGCCGTCTTTCTTACGCACCAAAACGACAGGTGATGACCAAGGGCTTGAGGAAGGGCGGATGATGCTTCGTTTCAGCATGTCGGCAACGTGGGTATCGATGATCTGGCGTTCGGCGGAAGAAACACGATATGGCCGCCGGCGCACGATGGAAGTTCCATCTGTGTGTATGCGATGAGCCGTTGCAGAAGTCTGTCCCAGAAGAGGAGAGTGCACGTCGAAAGAGTCTTGATGCTTGGATAACAACGCCAGTAACTCTTCCGTCTGCTGTGGCGTTAGATCAGTGCTGATTGCACTAGCGAGAACAGAAGCAGGGGCTGGCTCTATAGCGGTAGGTGCCCGTGAAACAGCAGTAGTCGAGGTAAGCACACAGACAGGCTGAGTGTCCAAGACGCAAATGACAACAGCGCCTTTAGGAAGAAGGACTGGCTCAGTGGTTGTGTTGAGTACAGCCAAAGTGGCCGTACCGTTGGTGAAGCGAACAAGGCTAGGTGCCAGAGCAATCCCTTTGGACAGGCAACGAGCTGATGGTACAACTAAAACGTCACCATCGGCGATGTCAGAGTGAACTACAAGAAGTTGTTCGCGGCCAGGAGGCACCATACAATCGTCAGCAGTTCGTAAGCGAAGGCGCGGTTCGGGCACGTCGTCGGAATTGTCGGTCTCGGTCAAGTTAACGAGGCGTTGACGGCACGAAATAAAAGCGGACGCGGAAGAGAGAAAGTCCCACCCTAGTATAAGCATGTGAGCACAGGAAGTCAACACTGCGAACTGAATATGGTGGCGAATCCCGTCAATCGAAACTCGAACTGTGCATTGCGCCGATGGCCGAATCACAACATTATTTGCGCCATGTAGAATAGCTCCATTGTAAGGTGTAGTAACCTTGCGTAGACGAGAGCACAAGTCAGCGTGAATAACAGAAATAGCTGCGCCCGTATCAATCAATGCAGGAACGGGTACACCTTCTACACACACTAATAAAGTATTGGCCGGGCACACTGGAGGAATTGTAGTCTGTGCGGGCCATGCAGCTTTCCCTCCAAAAACTGCACCATCTAGTTTTCCGATCGGTAGTCAGGAGTGCGGGAGGCCGGTAGCAGAGGTGATGTCGAGCGTCGGAGAGGGGAAGGCGAGCGGCGGCGCCCTGGACGGTAGTTGCGAGGCTCTTCGGGATTTGGAGGCGGAGTAAGTGAGCGTTGGGAAAGCCGGCGCTGGTAGGCACTTGGAAGAGGCAATGGGTCTCGCTCGTAAACATCATAACCACGGCGTTCGTCCTGTTGTCGTCTGCGACAAAAGCGCGATATGTGCCCGCGAATACCGCAGTAATAACAAATGGGGCGGGGCGAAGGCCGGGTAGGGTAATATGCTGTGGTAGGTGCACGAGGTGCCAGAGTCGCCAGGTGGTTGGGAGTAACAGGAGCAGGAGGCGTTGTCTGAACGAACGCTGGTTGCATAGCCGCAACCTGAGCATACGAGGGCGCCGGCGCAGGAGGGACACAGCCCACAGTGCAGGTCATGGAGGACAGCTCCTCTTTGATTATGTCGCGCAGGCCAGGAACCGAAGGTTGCGGCTGAAGAACGGGAGGACTGCGCAGGCCGTACACTTGGAGCTCCTCGCGTATGAGAGTCCGAATCAGGACACGCAGGTCCGTATCGGAGGAAGGAGGCGTGTCACAGGCGACAGGTTGTAAACGGATGGCCTGCAGGGCGTCCAGATGCTGGCAAGTCGCGATAACATCGTTAACGGTATTTGGATTCTTGATGGCCAGTGCGTTGAACGCGACGTGGGCAATGCCCTTGAGGATATGACGAACACGATCTGATTCAGTCATGGCTGCGTCAACCCGGCGACAAAGGGCGAGGACGTCCTCGATATAAGAAGTGTATGTTTCCCCGGGAAGTTGCATGCGTGCATCAAGCTTTTTCTTGGCTACCTCAGAGCGGACGTTGGGGGCGCCGAAAATTTGCCGAAGCTGGTGTCTGAAAGCCGCCCAGTCTGGGAAGGAGCGCTCATGGTTAAGAAACCAAGTCCTGGCAACGTCAGTGAGGTAGAATGTGACGCTCCGAAGCTTGTGAGAATCATCCCACCGGTTAGACTCACTCACTCGGTCATAATTGTCCAGCCAGTCGTCAACGTCCTCACTAGGAAGGCCAGCGAACATGGTGGGATCGCGCTGCCGCGTGCTGACGGTCCATGAAGGAACGGCCGGTGGGGCAGAGACGGTGACGCTGGGGGCTCCTGCTGGATCTTCTTGGGGCATGGTGGTGGAAAGGCGGGGCAAGCGGCGACCGGAACGAAGCTCCAGGGAAACTCGAAGGCGTAGAGGACCAAGGGATCGAGAGCACTCTCCACCACTTGCGAGACAGCAGTTCAACCTCAACGGTTTATTATGCAGGTCGCGCGCTGAAGCGAATGGCGCTGACCATGATGATGAGTATATACAGATGAAGAAGATGAAGGGGTAATATAATGCTCACAATATATATATATATAAACTCGGTTCCGCGGTAGCTCAATGGTGAGAGCATCGCACGCGTAATGCGAAGACGTGGGTTCGTTCCCCACCTGCGGACAGTTGTTTTTTCATCCATTTTCATTTTCATTAATTTATCATTTCTTTAATTCAATTATTAAGTACAAGTAATTTTCCCCTATGTTGTCCTTGGTGTTATTGCTTGTTGGCTCATTATGATATGCTTATATATATATATATATATATATATATATATATATATATATATATATAGGGTGTTTCATTTCAGCTGCACCAAACTTTAAAAATTGCCTGTGGCAGATAGCAGAATTATAATCCTCGTCCTCAACTACTCAATGAGATAGCCATTACTTCCACAAGAAATCAAAACGCCTAATGGAATCATTAACATACTTACGCTAATTGACTTTTTCATTATTTACTTTACAGCACATCTTTCAATATACGAATTATAGCCGCTGAATTCGCAAGGCGTATTCACTTAATTGGAACGAATTCTCAGGACTGAACCAGTTTCGAGATGTCAATTTTCAAAGTGTTGGACGATATGCATTGGTGTTCCAGTTACTTTTGTGCTTGAATGCATAAAGTAACTGAATATATATGCAAGTAACTGCATACAATGCATCTATTTATATATAATATAATATATTATATATATATATCTATGCATTGTATGCAGGTTTACTTGCATATATATTCAGTTTCCTTTTATGCTTTATCTTATGCTTCAGGTTTACTTTATGAAAACCAGTTCGAGAGTCAATTTTCAAATGTGTCGGACGATATGCATGGTGTTCAGTTCTTGTTTGCTTGAAGATAAAGTACTGAATATATTATGCAAGTAACTGCATAAATGCAATATATATATATATATATATATTATTTGCATTTATGCAGTTATTGCATATATATACAGTACTGCATCAATGATATATTATATATATTTATATATATATATAATATATATATATATGCATTGTATGCAGCTTATTGCATATAATTCAGTACTTATGCATTCAAGCACAAAAGTAACTGGAACCCAAGCATATCGTCCGACACTTGAAAATTGACATCTCGAAACTGGTTCAGTCCTGAGAATTCGTTCCAATTAAGTGAACACGCCTTGCGAATTCAGCGGCTATGATATATATATATATATATATATATATACTTTGTGATGTCACCACGCTTTCATATATACAAGGGAGACCCGTCTAGCCACTCATTCAGTTCATTCTATGACTGCCATGGGTACACCATGCAAATTAAAGACGCCAAAAGAACAGCGTGAAAACAATGCTCGACCATGTGCGGTGTTTGATACAGCTTCGCTGGACATTCACGTTCGCAGGGCGGGATGGCGGCCAATTTTTTTCTCTGCCTCTTCCCTACTCTCGCCGCGGTGGCGACCCTAGATTTTTCACTAGGAAATCCAAGCCGGATAATCCGCCGCTTGACGCCCTCTGACGATCCGTGGAATACTACTGCTGGAAAACAACTACTAAATGAGCGAGACGAAACACGGCAATGGCAAGGCTAAATTGTTTTTAATAACACGCATAATAAGTCAACTAATTAAGCCAAAGCAAAAGTAACAAAAACAAAGTATTTTCTACTAAAATGTAGACAAAATGAGCAAAAATTAGGTCAGCTGTATTAGGGATGCTGCCGCTGCGGGGTACGTCAAACGTCTCGTGTGTGTTACAAACGGTTTGTGGTCACTAGGTTACAGTTATGACGTAACCAAATGAACAAGTTACATTTGTAAGCCTCAGAAAGCTTACATTCTTAAATTATGTGACAGCTAGTGCGTGTCTTACGGTCTAACTTTGTAATATTGCTCGCTCCTCATTCGTAGTGAGCCCGTTTGCATTTCAGAAGGTGTTTGCCCGCTAGGGTACAGAAACGACCCGCCTACTGGAGGCGGCCGAGGTTGCTCTGTGCCACTCGAGGCCGCTGCATTCCTAAATGGTTGGGGCTCCTGAGATTGCCTCAATCTTCTGCGCTTGCGCTCCCCGTGGAGACGGGCAGGTCCCGACGCGGTCAAATGGGTCGGGCATCCCTCTGGTTCCGCCCGAGTCTCTTCACGTCATTTCTGGGCCCTAAGCGCCAAACCCAGAGGCGCCACCGCCGAGAAAGCGTGAAACATCTGCAACAAATTGCACACTTGTAGGTCTTATAGCTCCTGAGAAGCAGCGGTTTCAGTTCGATAAATTAAACTGAACGTGGCTCCATGTTAGTTTTCCCAAACGCGACCACTCTTGTTTGGATGGGCGAACGTACTGCCGAGTTACGCCTTTCTCAATGCCGCACGCGAGGCTAAATTTAGCTCCGATTACGTCATCCGTGACATGACAACGGCGCCATCCTCGCACGCGACGCATGCGTGGTCGAGTAATGGCTTCTTTTCTCTACACAGCGACACCAAAGTAAGGGGCGAGGTTATCACGGTTGCAAAGATGTCAGCAGTTATAGTTTGACATTTTCTTTACATGTTCTTTTGATAAGTGCATGTATGCTTGCCGAAGTGAAAGATGTTTCATGTCAGGGAAAAGAAAATTAAAGGTGCAAAAAAATGCAACTTGCCAGCGGGAGCCAAAACCACAACCTCCACATTGCGCATGCGATGATCTACCAATGAGCTACGGCGGTTACCAAACTACCAAAGCAACAAAGAACTACCAAATCACACCACAAGTAAAATATGCGCGGCATGGTTTAACTGGGCCTAGGCAGAACTTTGCGTATATCTGCTTGCTGGAACGACGGGGATAATTTACTTAATACGTTTCAGGAATAAAAGCTGCCTGGCATCCTGAACGTACCCATGATATAAGCGAGGAGTGTCCATCTCGATGTTGGTGGATTTCATAGATTATTCCGTTCCTGTTATAGTCGTAACCAGACGCTATGTCACTGACAAATAGATATTTTATGACATCCGGTACGGTAGCTACAGGTGATCCATCAAGAAGTACCTAGAAAGTTAATATCTATTTAACGGTTCCTATGTAAACTAGTCTTGAAAGACGAGAAAGATGACATTGATAGCCTAGTGTTCATTTCCCCGAGATGCCCCCCCCGTTTGCCTTCTTTCTTCACAATAATTTGCAGAATTAGCTCATGACCAGAGATGTAAAAAAAAAAGAAAGAACAAAAAAAGAACCTCCCCAACGTCATGACCACAAGAACGAGCTGAAGTACCAGATGACCTAACAATGGACAAATGGCTGCAGCTCTTCGTAGACCCCCTCCCCCCTGCCCCCCTCCCCCCCGGGAGACTTCAGAGCTCTTCTTGAGTACATGTAAAAACCACTGGCAATAAAACAAATGTTAAATATCGCACATGATTATATAGTAATTCTGCTGCTAGTTGGTTGACCGGCCCCCGAAGAGCAGTAATGAACACCTCTGAACAGGCGGATCAAATGTATACAATTGACCATGATGGAAGCTAGCAGAACCTGGTTCAGCATTAGCCATGGTAAAGCAGCACGAAATGCGTAGACTAAAAAAATGAGAGCCCTTCCACTACTGTGAAGATGGAAACCAGCGAAGCTGTGACTATGATGGGTCTGCTATAGTGAATATGGCTGTAGTGAATTTATATACTATCATTATTGACAATATTCAGGGTCTTCGACATGTTCGTCAAAGAGCAAGGACACCGGCGTCTTGTTTTCGTCCGGCGCGATGGCCAAGTAGTGCGTTTGCAGCGCCAAGTCCGCCCACGACGCCGACGAGGTCTCTCCCGCTCCTGCTCTCGGCGGCTCATACCCACATATCCAACGCGGGTATATGAGCCACACGTGATTTCTTTCTTACCTTCCGTGTCTCTTTCTTTCTCTTTTACAGCCAAGCTGTTATAGGCTAGGTGCCAGGAGATCGCATCCGGCAACAACCGGAAGTAGATCAACAATTTATGACGCGTCGCGCCACCTTGTGGCGTCGTATGAAAACGTCGGGATGTCAGCGTTTTTAAACTTTGGGATCGTAAAAAGCTGCTTGCTTGCTTGCTTGCGTTGCTTGCTTCACCCGCGCACCATCAGAATTTTTGTGTGAGTGTTGCTTGCTTACTCTTAGAAGACGATGACGACGGGGACCTGCACACTATCAGAGTTGTTGCGTGAGCCTTTGCATATAGGTATGACACGACACCGGGTCGGTCTGGTAAGCGAATAGTGAAGTAAGTAGCAAGTGTACGATTTCGCTTCGAAGACACGGTTTTCGCTCAAGGACGCTGAAGTTCGATTGAAAGATGAGACATATAAGTATTTCGCCTTAATAAAATCACGTGTGGCGCATACCCGCATTGGATAGGCGAGTATGAGCCAGCGATATTTCGGTATGAGCCAGGGACAGGAAAAAGAGAGAGAGATAAAGAATGAAGGAAAGAAGGAAGAAAAGAAATGACGTGTGGTTCATACATATGTGCTGTGGTTTTAATCATTTAACATAACCATCAAATTAAAAAAATAAAATATAATTAAACAGAACCAACAGCTTCGCTGGTCTTCCTTCTTCAAGTAGTTGAAGGGCACTGAATTTTCTTTCTCTTTCTTTCTTTCTTTCCTTCCTTCCTTCTTTATATCGTTCTTTCTCTCTTGTCTCTGGCTCATACCCGCATATCCAATGCGGGTATGCGCCACACGTAATTTTATTTATTTATTTATTTATTTATTTATTTATTTATTTATTTATTTATTTATTTATTTATTTATTTATTTATTTATTTCATATACCTCACAGGCTCCAGAAGGAGTATTGCGTGAGGGGGGGGGGGGGGCGGTACAGATAACAAATAACAATTGCGGAGCAAGAACATGTTATACGGTTACATAAATAAGAACACAACGAGAATCAAATAATAAACAAAGAACGCAAAATAAAAACAAAGAGAACAACAAGAAAAAGAAAGTAAGGTGAACTAATAGCTGTTAGCTTTCCAGTATGCAGTAAAGCAAACAATCTTAGCACAAATGCTTTCATAAATACACAACAATGAAGTTAAGAACAACAAAACTAAAACAGGCACTGATTTTTAGCGAAGTACTAGCCAAATATTCCACTGACTTTTTATCTTAAGATAACTGGGTCATTAATGTCAGCGATGTTATGAGGAAGACCATTCCACAGCGCAATGACACGTGGCAAAGCTGAGCAGTTGAATGCATTGTTGTGACCGAAGATGCGTTGGAAACTGAGATGATTATGCAGACGTCTAGATGTGCGAGAGGGACGAACGAGCGGTAAAGTAGACGGATGTGCAGTGTGCATGATTTTGTGCAGAAGACAAAGCAACGCTACATTCCTGCGTGATTCCAAAGATGAAAGTGACAACGACAACTTGATGTTAGTTACGCTCGTAAATGGGCTATAATATCTGGCAATGAAACGTGCAGCGCGGTTTTGAATCGACTCGAGATGGTGGATTAGATATACCTGATGAGGTGACCCTATAGAAGCTGCGCATTCGAGCTGGAGTTGCACTAATGTTTGGCAGGCTATCTTTCTGGTGAGGGAAGGAGCGCTGCGAAGGTTACGTTTTAGATATCCGAGAGTGCGCGATGCTTCAGCTGCTATTTTTTCAATGTGGGATGACCATGAAAGGCTCGGTGTTAGAAGGATGCCAAGGAACTTGTATGAACATGTGCGAGCGACGATACAATTGCCGAGTGAGTAACTGAAAGAAGAGTAGGATTTTTTGCGAGTAAATATTAGATAGCATTTGTTAGTGTTCAGGGTCATTTGCCAATCCAAACACCAGTTAGTGACACATTGAAGGTCATGTTGAAGAGCGATATGATCAGCGTGGGAGCGGATTTGACGGTAGATAACGCAGTCATCTGCGAATAGTCGAACACTGGATGTAATGTTAGATGGCAAGTCAGAGTAAGGGTCCAAGGACACTTCCCTGAGGTACGCCTGATGTTACGTTACTGAAAGGGGAAGAGTACTGGTCAATGACAGTGGACTGCTTTCGAAAAGACAAAAAGTTTCTTATCCAAGAAATTGTTAGGTTTAAGCATGAGAGTTTAGAAATGAGGCGACAATGAGCAACGCGATCAAATGCTTTAGAAAAGTCTATGAAGATTGAGTCAGTCCGAGCATTGTCATCCATATTTTGAAAAAGATCCGTAGTAAATTCGATTAGTAGTGTCTCACATGAAAGGCCTTTTCTGAACCCATGCTGATGTTTAAAAAAGAAGTTATTACATTCTAAGTGGTGAAAGACATTAGTAAATATGCTAATAGCCAAGTGAATGAGAAGCCACAAAACGAGACGCCACCAAATTGTTGTCTACTTCCGCTGTACATAGACGCGATCTCCTGGAACCTAGCCCTTAACAGTTTCGCTCTAAAAGCAGACATAAGACATACACAAGTGCTGTGTCTCTTACGTCTTCTATTCGTGCACGTCTTTCACATGGATTTAGCATGAGGGGGGGGGGGGGGGGGTGTACAGTTAGTTCACGTACAAATTTGTCAGAAGTTTTCACTATCCGTTTTCTATATATGAAGGGTTACTAATGGTCTCTGCTGGCTAACAACAATTCATCTGTTGTGTTTTCAGTCTTGACCAATGACTTATTTTATTACTTATAATGTACAAAGAACATAGTAGGGCATTGCAATCACATAAAATATGAAAGCATACCATACACTAGCCATTAAACTAACTCCAAGTAACTCGACATTCACAGACGAGCAGTCTCAAGTAGCAACGAGTTAATCACAGTAATGAGTACTAACACTTGCTATGCTCGAAAAAGTATGCTACCGTTTGGTAAAGTGATTGGACCAACACTAGCCTTGAAAGTTAAATGACCTGTAATTTCACTCAATTTTGTCCCCAGCAGGAACACTTTGTGACACTAGCAAAGCACAGGTGCAATTTTCATGCTTCACATGCCAACGCTACTATTTTAAATGCACGTTGCTCCAATGGGATAAGCTTAAGCGTTCATAGCTCGCGACCTTTTTCTCTGCATGCTGCTGTGAACAACTATGTTGCACACAAAAGCTGTGTGCTTTATTTGTATTTAAATGTGGATTTCAAAAAAAGAACTTAGGCAAACCTTTTACCCAGGTAATTCGAACTGACATCCCGAACACTATATATAGCAGCAGCACTATAAAGAAGACTATTCACAATCAACCCCTGCCATGCATTAGAGATAATGCACTACCGAGGTGTATGTCAAGCAGCTTCAATTTAAAAGCAAGCGTTGTAGCCTTGGGCTCGCGACCGTACTACAAATGGCGACCCTGTGGTGACAGCCGAGGTTCTTTTTCATGCTTGCAGTCTCAGACGACCAGACGAGCAGTCTCAAGTAGCAACGACTTAATCACAGTAATGAGTACTAACACTTGCTATGCTAGAAAAAGTATGCTAACCGTTTGGTAAAGTGATTGGACCAACACTAGCCTTGAAAGTTAAATGACCTGTAATTTCACCTAATTTTGTCCCCAGCAGGAACACTTTGTGACACTAGCAAAGCTTTACATCGATCATGCCTTCCTTAAGCTTGTGTCCGAAAGAGTAGCAAAGTACGTATCACAGAAATGGAGAGAACATATTCAAGGTAAATAACATTAACATAAAACACAATGAGCAAAATTATTACCATATTGACAGCTAAGTGCGAGACGCATGAAAATGTACCTTGCTTGGGTTCATGCACTTGCGCCCAGCACCTTTACTGGAGAGTTCTTTCTTGCTCCTGTTGACAAAATTTCAGTTTTGGATACGCATGGTATTCGTTTCCAGATTTCGAATTGCCAGGATGCAAAGGTATTCGTTGTTTACCGAAAGAAAATGACAGCGACCTCAGTTAGGCAGGAATGCCAATTACTCCTGGCATCACAAGCATTTGTCTGATGCTGCAAATATTCTACTAACAATAAATGCCCGCAGCTGCCTTTTCGAGGATAAATAATCGAAAGTTAGAAGCAAGCTAGGTTATTTGGCAGTCACTCGTAGGGAATATAGTTACGTCAGCATGCACACAAGAAATTTCAGGGTTTAAGGAAAGCTTTGATTTATGTCTCTGAGCTACACTACAATATACTTACGAATGGAAGCTTTATAGGGAAGGCGGTAACTGGTTGGCGGCTCTACCCAAAAAGGCATTTCTAGGGGAACCAGTACTTTTTTTTTTTACTGCTCTCGTTTTACAGCATAAGCTGTTATGGGCTCATTCCAATAGTCGCTTCGGCTGGCGATGTTGTCCGCCGCCGCCTCCGTTGCCGGTGTCCGTCGCAGCTAAAATATACCCGATGCCCTCCGGGATTGGACTCGGGCCCTCTGCATACGAGTCAGATACTCTACCACTGCGCCACGATAGCATTTGCTAGCTGCTGCGGAAGTATGTCCTATACGTGAGTCCTAAAGCGCGAGGAGTCACGCGATGTGAGAAGCGCTCCGCGTAGCGTCGATACGTGCACACAATGCACTGCAGTTGCGTTGTGTCCCACCATGTGTCAAGACATGCAGCAGTTGCATCGTATCGTGCCACGTCTCCAGGGATGTGGCATGTGGGCCCCGTATTCTCGGTACCTGTGTTTACTTTCGGTACACGTTATGGCGGCTGCTCGCAAGGTACGAACCGCAGCTGAAGAAGCGAATAGTAGAGCTACGCGCGCGGCTGCAAGCAGGCAACTCAGCAGACTGCTGTGCAGAGAGCAACACAAGCCGCAGCTCGTTGCCGACACCAGGCGGACAGTTCAGATTGTTCTCGAGAAAACGAAGCAAAGACACCTCGCCGCGAAGACCCTCTAGCCGCTCCTCCAGAGCATACGCTGTGACTGTGCTGCGCGTGCCGCGCAGGCCTGTGATGTTTTCTTAGCGCTAGCTTGGTCGATTTTTTTCGCCCCCTGTGGCGATTTGTTGAACTTGAGTAGAGATGGGTCGCTCAGGAGCGAACCGGATCTTGTGAGCGGCTCTTTTTAAAGGGACACTAAAGAGAAACACGAAGTTCAGCTGGAATAAAATAGGGACCTTCAGGAATGCATGCAGTTTTTGTTGGGTGCAAAAATATGATTTATTAGTGGAGAAATTCGTAAACAAAGACCAAATATCTCTTCCTCTATTTCTCTCACCCCAGATTTGGCGCTGAAGCAGTGTCGTCACAGATTTCATTGCTCTCGGCGAATCAGAATGCGCCATGATACGTCACCGCTTGCGTAAACGGCCGAGCCTCTGGATGCATCATGGCTGCATGCATGGTCGCTGCGTTTGCGTTCGCCGCGATGGATACCGTTGCTGCAGCTGAACCTTGCAACGAAGAGCTCGCCAGGGAAGCAGGACTGCATTTCAGCGATATTCAGTGAAACGGAACGCGAAATGATCCTCCGTGCTCGAGCGGTAGGTGTTTCCGCGTGCGATGGCGGTGAGCCGCCGGCCGCGCCGGCGGCAGAGCTTCGTTTTCGTCGACGGAAGGCGAAGCGTCCGGTCCGCCAGGCGACGATGTTCCCGGCAGAACAAGCGTAGAAAGTTGCGCACGTACTCGGTATGGTTATTTCGTGGCTTTATTTAATGACATTCAGCACTCACCGAGCCGCCAGTTTGCTGCTGCAGGGGCACCGGAAGGGGGTTTGATGAAGGCCGCATTGAGGGAACAGCTGCTCGAGAAATGACTGGCCTCTGGGGCACGTCAAGATACTTTCCGAGGGCAGGGTTATACACATAATCCGAGGGCGAGAAATGCAGAGAGCACACCATCGCTTTCTCTGGCTCTTTTAATTGCCGTTTTATCATCGGCAGAGCACTGAGCCATTGCGAACGCCGGGGAGCCGGGGCTGACCGCGCAACACCACATGAAAGGACACAATCGAGTCAACACTGCCGCTGCCCCTGAGCAAGCGCCTTGGACCATTTATACAGCCCTCAACACTACACACACGAGGCATTTTCTGGCTGTTTCCCGCGAAGTCAACGTTTTTCGAGCCACGCAACACGCAACCAAACACCGTAGAGCGGAACAGGCGCGCGCGACGATGCATTGACCAAAAACGAAACTACGAAACTATCACGGCCGCATGTATCGCCATGCCATTTTTTCTTATTTAATTTTGTGCTAAACTTGTACTTCCTCGCTTGAAACGGTTTAAAAAGTTGGCAAATGCTGTTTATGTACGTTTAAGGTGTATTTCATTTTGCGTTTTATTAACAGCGCTCAGTCGCTCTCGACCAATCGCGACCGGCGTGCATTTGTAATTCCGACGTCAGCGCGTAGTGGGGAAATTCGAAGGGGCGTCAGCAGTCGCCTATCGTTGAAGAACGAAAGAGTTTTTCGTTACTTGAACCACGGCTCTCGCTCTTCAAAAGAGCCAACCAGCTCTTCAAAAGAGCGGCTGTGATCGTGAAATGATAATCTACCATTAAAGCTCAACTTCCGGTTTCTCTTTAGTGTCCCTTTAAAGAGCGAGCGAGCCGTGGTTCAGTAAAAATGAGCGGCGGTTCCTTTGGAGAAGGGGAGCCAGTTCTCTCGCGTTCAGAGAGCCGTGCCGATGCGTTCCGTCAGAGCCGGGTCTTCTGCTGGGTGCGACTTCCGCGCCATCTATTAGCGGTACGAGAAAGCAACTGCCCTCCCGCCCTTCCTCGCAAGAGTCGCCTTCGGCTGAAGTACGAAAGAACCGCAGCTCACTTACTGAACCACGGCTCCCTCGCTCTTCAAAAGAGCGGCTCGCTCCTGAGCGCTAACCGCCGCTCACTTACTGAACAACGGCTCAATCGCTCTTCAAAAGAGCGGCTCAAAAGATCCGGTTCGTTCCTAAGCGCTCTCCATGAACGGTTCCTCATGCTCACTGAACGAGAGAGAGCCGGCTTCCTCTATCCGAAAGAACCGCCGCTCACTTATTGAACCACGGCTCCCTCGCTCTTCAAAAGAGTGGCGCTCAGGAGCGAGCTGGATCTTTTGAGCCGCTCTTTTGAAGAGCGAGGGAGCCGTGGTTCAATAAGTGAGCGGCGGTTCTTTCGGATAGAGGAAGCCGGCTCTCTCTCGTTCAGTGAGCATGAGGAACCGTTCATGGAGAGCGCTTAGGAACGAACCGGATCTTTTGAGCCGCTCTTTTGAAGAGCGATTGAGCCGTTGTTCAGTAAGTGAGCGGCGGTTCTTTCGGAGTGAGGAAGCCGGTTCTCTCTCCTTGAATGAGCCGTGCCAAACCGTTCTGTCAGAGCTGGGTCTTCTGCTGGGTTTCGAGGTTTCGATTTCTGACCGACGAATGGTGGCCGGTGTGGGCAGACTCGTGCTATTGGTACTCGCTCGCAGTGTGTGGTGTGCGCAGCAGTCCCTTTGGTTTTTGTGCGTCCTATGGTGTGGCACCCGATGCTACCGAGGGCAGAAGTAAAGAAGTCTTAATTGGCAAAGCATGGTACCGTTCGTTGCCTGCTGCTGTTCGAACGATGTCTCACGACTCTCACCGATCGCACATCGTGCGCTGGTACAATAAAACTTTGAAGATGGTCTTCCATGTCTTTAAAGACAACAGGTGAACGTACAGTTTACGTCCTGGTCTTCATTTGGGCTGATTAGTTTAGTCATGAAAATGTCACCCATGACATCCACTTCAGTGAATTTTCTGAGCATGTATTATTAGCACGTCATTAAAACGAGGCCAATGATCTGTTGTGTTGTAATAGAACTTCATTTCTTTTTTTTTCTTTTGTCCTGGCGTATGATGGCATGATCGCCAGTATCGCGCGTGCACTCAAGAGAAAAAAAAAACGAAAGGTACGTGTGGCAGTTTTGTGGATCTTTCGTATGATTTTTGTATTGTACTTCAAGAAACGATTTCTACATTCATTTTGCATGGCGTTACAGCTTAGTCATATTATAGTGAACCTACGTATGTGAATAAATGAATAAAGTTGAAACATAATATACAACCATGTTGTGTTCTTATATTGACAAAAGTTGATCTTAAAGTACCACAAAAACAGACAAGCTCCTGTAATGACGATGAAGTTACTTATTTTTTCTGAAAAAAAGTACATCGCATTCTGCCTGTCACCGTATCATAAGCATTTTATCCCCAATATCAGAAAAGATTGTTTCATTACAACTAAAAATTCACGCTTTTAATAGATGTAAAAATATTCTCTAAACATAGCAAAAATACCAATAACACGGTTATGAAATTATGCATATATAGTTTTTTTTTTCAAAGCCAGATAACTATAGAATATGCATAACACAGGTTACACGTTTAAGTGAACCGGTGAGCCGTTCAAATGAACCGGTTCATTTCAGTGAGCTGAGCCGTTCCGAGACGCTCAATGAAGTGAGCCGTTTTGCCCATCTTTAAACTTGAGAGTGCGTGGGGCGTGGACCGAGCGCACATACATAACCTGCGTGCTGTGTTTGGAGGTCATGCGATCTACTGCAGATGCGAGGGCCTAAGGTAGAGTGACCTAGAATACAGTTTTCTAGGTCCCTCTACCTAGGGCGAGCGTGCATGGACGAGTCGTGAAGACTGGGGATTTCATGAAAGCTGCCTTCCCGCGCGCTCGTTGTTGGAAGTCACGTGGTCCGAGTTTCGGAGACGGGGTGCAGTTGGAGGGAATGTTCACTGTGGGACAAGCATTCGGCCCGCTCCCCGCTCTAAGCGCTCTTGATTACGACAGCGATGCGACAGCGATTTTACGCGGCAATCGAATGAACTTTATTAACATGCGTCTTTGGGCGCCTGACATCACGCTTGTTCATTTAGAAAGCGAATGTTTACAGCGGCTTATACTGCCCATAAAACAATGAGCATTACTTCGTGTAATGCTCTAATACCTCAGTATCATTCTAAATGTCTAGGCCTTTTTTTTTCGAAATTGCAGCTTTTAATACCTGGACTTTGGACAAATGTCCGTATCACCCTTTGGCGTCTTAGCACTAATATGCTACGAGAATAACGTCACCTGGCGCCAGTAGTGGCTGCTGCACTCCGCAAAGTAAGAACTATCTGTAAAAGAATGTACTCACTTACATGCATATATTTTATATCGTTGCCACAAGGCGACAACATGATGATGGATGCACCTGACACCGGAATCACTACATCAATGGGGAGGAAAGAAGGAAAGGGGAAGCTCGCAGCCGTGGTAGTCCACTCTTTATAATGTCTGAATCCGGTGATCAGTAATGGCCCCGCAGACCCTGACCTTGAAAGGAGCCGAGTGTTAAGGAGTTCACTGATTCTTGCCGTACTCTACTCTCAGTGAAACCGACTTACTCCTACGTCACGAGAGCATGTGCCCACTGACGGCGTTTAATTTTCCTTGTGTTGTATTTCGAAGCGCTATCTATGAACTAAGCTCTCACTTTTTAGATGCGGAGCATCTTATAGCGGCGGCCTGTCCCGCGGCGTCGTTGGCGTAGGCGTCGGCGTCCGTCCGCACCTCTCCTCATTCTCTCCACGCCAGCTGTGCGATAGCGCCTCTCTCCCCCTCTCCACGCCATCTGTTCGATAACGCGCTTCTCCCTCCGTGTCTTCATCCGCCACCTGTGCGATAGCGCGTGCATGCGCGCCTCTCTCTCTCCTCCTCCTCTCCGCGCCAGCTGCTTATATAAACCCGGTGCATGCGCCGCTGCCTCAGTTGCTGCTTCGGTTTAGTCACGCTGCGCCGTCCGATGCGCTGAATGGACGCCAACGAATCTGTCAACGAACTGTCTGGCACATCTTCAAACAGCAGCAGCCAGTACTCCTAAACACGAGATCGCTCAGCGCTCATGCGTTAGACATTGAGCGAGATCCGGTGCTCAGCAAAGTGGACGTGCTCTGCTTTACGGAGACGCGGAACGCCGTGAACGTCGACATTGCAGGCTACGCTACGGTCGCGCGTACGCAGGGGTTTGGACGACCTGCGGGCGGTGTGGAAATCTACGTCAAGCGTTCCGACAAACGTTCCGTCAACGCGCTGGACCTAGAACTGCGCCCCACTGCTGACCAACGTAGCAACGGCGAGCATTGTGCCGCTAGCGTCTACGGCGTTAACGTCATGACAATGTACCTCGCACCCAACCTCTCACGCACAGCCGTGGAGAAGTACATCGACGAGGCCATGGGTGAATACCGAAAGCAACAATACGCAGACACACAACCTTTCATGCTCATTGGCGACTTTAATGTCGACATCATGAAGAACGATTGGATGGTTGAGTACATGTCATCACACCACTCGCTACAACACGCATCACACGACGACCGCAAACAACAGCCAACTACCATTCACGGAACATGCATCGATCACGTCTTCAGCAATTTCAAGATAAAACCACTGCTACGAGATCCACTCACAGTTCATTTCACCGACCACAAAGCCATCATACTCAGAGCAAGTGCACACCTCAAATAGACGCTGCTCAATAAAGACATTCATTAACTGTTCCACCTTCGTCTACGCAATTTCATTACTCTTCTTCAAATAAAATTACACCATCTTCCCGAGGGGATCCATGGGCTGATGCGGAGCATCGCGGTCGTTATAACGGCGTTCACGCGATGTGGTGGTGACCAACGCAAGTTAACACGTAATAAAAACGTAATAACACCAAGTTAACAACGTTAATAACACCGTAATAACAACGTAATTAACGCCGTTATAACGACCGCGATGCTCCGCATCAACCCATGGTTCCCTTTGGGAAGATGGTCTAATTTTTTACCAATTTACACCATTAAATTTACGCATTCATAAACTACAGCATTCTGGAGAGCAGCCAGAAAAGAATGTTGTTAAGAGCTCAGACGCAGAGAACGTTGTAACCATTCTAAAGCTTTCTCAAGGAACCTGAAAGTTCTAGAAACCAGGAAGAACGCTGTAATCACTTTCACAAGTATGTTCTCCCAAATTTCAATTACGAAACATCAATGCATTCATTCTCCCATTGCCCGAACTTAACACGGACATACTGAAAACGCTCCATGTGTTTATCCACACTTTCTTTCGTGCCTTGAACTGCGACGTTAACCTAATTATTTTTAGGACGTGGAATCGTCCACTTATTGGCGTTGGTGCCACATTGCAAGTTGTAGGACACTTTATTTGTATTTCCGTGCCAAGATGAATTTTAAAAGACCTGGTTTTACAATCAGGTATCAGTGATGAAATAATGATATCAAAAGGTTGCGCTAGTAAAACAAAAGTATGCCAATAAGTTCATAACACAGTGGTAGGTGAACTGTTGCATATTAATGATACACTATTTATATGCTCCAGCGCAAACGCACGCGACAACAAAGAACGCGTCTGCGCTGAACTGCAATCGAAATTCATTAACATGAAAATAAAATCTCCACAAGTATTTTCTGAAACACTTGCTCACGAAATTAGGAGCGCGTCAAAACGTGTACTGAATTTTCTTTGCTCCCAAAAAATATCGCCCCAGGAGTACGCTGTTTCCGAATAGGAAACAATGATACAATGACATGTATTGCGAGCCCTACGACAACATCTTATGGAACAGAATAAAATCTAACGCAAGCGATGCATTCGCCGCATGAAGCACAAAGATTGACTTAGCAGCGCCACTGAGCATAAAATTACGGCCATTTTGGCCAGATGCGGCTGCAAAGTGCAGGCCTTATACCATAAACAGTGGTGTTGGTGATGGTACGACAAGTGGGGTTAGCTCGGCGTGCTTCGCTGGCACTTGTCCCGCCTGAGCATCTCTGACGCCAGTCACACGTGTCTCGCGGAATACTAGGTGAGATAATAAACAAAGAAATGATGATAATTGTAAACGACATCATTCTTTCACGCACGATATGATATAGCGCAAGACCTGTAGTTCGTCTGATAACCTCTGTAGGGTGCACTCAACGAACAGGTGCACGAGAACAATCCCAGCTCACATACTCCAGGTGCTGCACACAGCCGTTACCCAGCACATCCCGCATATAACTCCAGCCACCAACCGGCGAGTGTTTAACGATGCTCAGCGTCGTGTGCAGACATGTCTTCAAGCTGATGGTGGACATTTTCAGCATCTCTATTGATCACGGCACTGCCGTAAGCAAAACTTCAAAGTTTAGGACCACCATTTCCACTGCACAATTACTTTTCGGACACTCAGTAAAGGAAGTATACCGGAGAAAGGAAGTCAGCAGGGCGACAGGCCAGTTTTCACGACTACTTCGCTCACTTGAGGAAGCATTGCGTCATGAGAACTCCCGCGGGTAATGAATCTTTTTCGCTGTAGGTATAGGCATATAGGCAAGCTCGCTAGCTGCATTTCATAGACTGAAATATGTGCGATAACGTAGATAACTAAAAAGATATTTAGTGGAATTATGCTCATTATTGAGGAGGAGGAAGAGGCATAAATTTTATTTAGAGAAATGAGCAGACGGTAAAATCGTCTGAGGTGGGCGGCGTCCCTAGTCCAGGATGCCGTGGGCCTGAGCCGATAGCTTGGCCCTGCTCACCAGGCGATGCTGGTCTTCAGGGCTCGGGCTTGTCAGCTAGGCCTCCCACTGCTCGTCGGTTGGTCCGGTGATTGGTGGTATCGATGGGTTTTGTCGACATTCCCATACCATGTGGTAGAGGGTATTGGGCGCAGAGCACAAGACGCATTTGTGAGTATAGCTCGTAGGATACATGGCGTGTAGCAGGGTGCTGTGCGGGAATGTGCCGGTCTGTAGTTTCCGGAAGATCACCGCCTCTTCTCTTGTCAGCTTGGGATGCGGGGGTGGGTAGATCCTCCTACCCAGTCTGTAGTGGCTCAGGATATCGACGTATCTTTTCGGGACGCTATCATGTTGTTCTACCGGTGCTCGTGAACCCGGTGGGATAGCCCGGAGAATGTGATCTCGGGCAGCGGCGTCAGCCGCTACATTACCCGCCAGGGACTCGTGTCTCGGGGCCCAGACAATGTACAGTTCTTGAAAATTGTCTAGTTTTTCTAGGATGATCGGAGCTTGTTTGGAAATGCGGCCCTTTTGGTAATTTCTACATGCTTTTTGTAGAATTAAACATTTTTATTTATCGTAGCAGTGATGGCCGCCTCATCAAGTCATTTAGCTCAAGCGTTAGAATTGTGCTATCTGCCACAGGCAATTTTAAGAAGTTTGGAGCAGCTAAAAAACACCCGATTTTCGCCGCGAGATTGAGCTACAGGCGGCGTACCGCTGTGAACGAGTTGGTCAGATTTTTAACAGCGGAGCTGTTTAAGCTCTTGGTTAGGCCGCGTAGTGCGAACAAAAAACTGCGCCTGGCGATGACGTCACCGCGCGTTGCCGAGCAACCATCTCGCTGAGCGGCGTGTGCTTCGCCTCCTCTCCCTCCAGCCACGCCCCGGCAAGTGTGGAGGCGCAGCTTGGCCCTGACGTCACTGGGGAGATAAAGCTCGGAGCCGCCGCGACGGCGGCAGAACTCTCGTCGACTATATGCCGTACACATGTTGCCTTGAAATGGGACGACCAAAGAAGATCCGTACACCCGAAGAAGCGGCTTACCAGGAAGCGCGCCGTGCTACCAGGCGAGAATGCGATCGACGACGACGAGCCGATCCGGCATACCGTGCCGAGGTTGCTGCTGAGAAGAGACGTCGCCGAGCCTAGCACAACCTAGTAATAACTTGCCGATCCTAGCAACATCTTAGCAAAACCTAGCAACAACTTAGTCAAGATATGTAAGAGCTGGAAGAAGCTAGGTGATCACAAGCTCCGCTGTTGACTCCTGCAGCCTTGCACCACTAGTGCAAGCTGTCCATATATATTTTTTTTTTGTAATTAAACGTGCTGACCGAAGTGAATTGATCTTATATTGCCCCCTAATGACACATTTTTATACGTAATGCCCAGGACGTTTCTATTTACTTGAAAGAAGCGCAAGCTGTCATTCAACGGGGGACTGGCACTCAGCCACACATTCTCGGTTTCGGCAATTCCTTGGAGCTTTTAGTGTAGCTTTCGCTTGTCTTCCGCCTACTCTGTTAATATTGTTGCGCAGGGTAATTAAGACCTTATTATCTGCGAGTCTTGCACTGGTTTATTAAAGTCTGCGTTGCTGGACAACGTAGGTGAAGTAGCAAGTTAATGGGCACTCTACATTGTACGCATACATCTCCGTTTTATTGCGATAGCAATTATATGGACACTTCGACCGGATTTCTGCCGTCGGCATCGCCGTCATCGTCGCCGTCGTCGTCGCCGTCAGGTTCCCTATAGATAAAATCTTCGCCGCGCGCCGTATGCCCGAGCGGAAGCGTGTGGGGACGCACTCAATCTCCCACGCGCAAGCAAGGAAGCGGGAAGCCCGCGCCGGAGAGAGCTGGGGGGGGCGCACTTCTACTCTGCCAGCAACCGCGCTCGTCGCTCGCTCGCACCGTCGCTTATCTCCACACGGCTCTGACCTTTATGCGCCGTGCATTCGCCGCTCAGTTTCCGTTGAAGCGATAGACCCCACGTACCTTCGCCCGCTGCTTGCTGCCAGCGTTTTGGCAATCGTTGTCTGCAGTCATTCAGTGTGATCTATTCATGTTTGTTTGTGCGCGCTCACACCACGCTTGTTCATTCAGTTAGTAATAGTCGGGCCACATTTTCCAACGCACGCTACACATGCAATGCTGCCCGGATCGGCAGTGCAGCGCTACAGGTGTGTCCCTTCGCACGCGCTGCCCACGGGAAGCGCTTCTCATCAACACCACCGTTTCACAGGCGCCTTCTCGTGGTCATCGAGTCTCTCTTCATGTCGGTCTACTTACGGCGCAGCACACCTGCTTACTTAATCAGCTCATGTTTACTACAATTCATATTACTACCAAAGCCGCTCACCTTACTTCGTATGGCATTGCTGTGTTGCTATCGCATTCATTGCTTCGCCCTTAGGGCGAAACTGTGACATTTTTTATTGCTTTATTTGCGTTGAAATACAAACTGTTAATGAGCTCAATTAAGCAAGTAGTAGGAGCATCAGCTTGCGTCAGACGATAATATTTTTATCGCCCTTGCACTGTTAAGTGCACGACAGTGATGCGACATAGTTGTAATCGTTTGAGGAATGAAAATCATTAGGTTGTTTTATTGCAGCTAATAGCGGCCACTGTGTTACGTCAAGCTAACAACGCCAAAACGAATAGCAAAAGCAAATTATAATGACTGCCTTTCAGCTCAGTGTTATGACGTCCTGCGCCTACAGACTGCAGTTTCACACATGATCCTCATATAATACTTTATTTTAGCTTTCATTTGGTAGCACCGAATCGAAGTAGAATAACCCGCGATTTACTTGGGAGGCAAAATTATTTCACCGTATTGAAATTAGAACTACGTATTAAAAGAGCACCTCTGGCCGCGTAACAACTAAGCGAGAGTCGCACAATTATCGCAATTATCATAATGCAGTCATCTTAAATACAGCGTATGACGCGATATGACATGAGCGCATGCTTACAGTTCTTTTTTCTGCTGCTGAGTGTTGTTCACGCCACCCCGTTCATGTTTCGTGGTATACAATGATTGCGGAGTGATCAACACATTGTGAGAAGTCACTCAGTCGTGGGATTCCCATTTCACTGCTACCACCTCATTTGTTTAAAAAGAGTTCAAATGGGGTTTTTTTTGTGTGTGATTTACTCGAAACACGAAGCGGTAATAAAATTTATATGAATGTGGCAAGTAGAGGGTGCGACAATCACACATCGCGCTCGACACCGGCCGTACTTCACTGATCTCACTACTGCGAAATGACGACATCGCAAGGCTAAATGCATTTGTACACCATCACAAAAATTTAGACCAGCATTTACGGCCGTGCTACAACCACGGAAATAGAAACGGTCTTGAAATATATTTACGCCATGGATGCACATGCAAACACGTAGTGCCCAGCCGACGGCGCGTGGCGCAATCCACACTAGTCCGTAGTTCAGCTAGAGCCCGCCAGGCGGCGACTCTGTTCGATCTCGAGGCCAATAGCATGGTGTAAAAAATGAAGACTGTTGTTGCTAGGCAGCGCTACGTGCGTGTATTCTTTTCTGCCTCCTCGTTTCCTTGTTCCCTGTCCGCGCTACCACTCGCTTGTTTCAAGATGAACATTCAACAAGCATACATCGCTACTCTCATCGCCCATTTTACGTTGTTCACATCTGCGATCAGAGGCCCTATGCAGAAAGACCCGAGCACAGAGAAACCCACCGCGGTAGCTCAGTCAGCACGACGTCGAGGGATCGAATCCCGGCCACGGCGGCCGTATTTCGATGAAGGCGAAATTCAAAAATGCCCCTGTGTTTGCGTTGTAGTGCACGTTAAGGAACCCCAGGTGGTCAAAATTAATCCGGAGCCCTTCACTACGGCATGCCTCATAATCAGAGCTGGTTTTGGCACGTAAAACCCCAGATAGAAGAAGAGAACAGAGAAACTAAACCAAAGGTCTCAGTGAGCCGAATTTGGCGAAACTCGGCCTCTCCTGAGCTCTGGCGACGCCCACAAATAGCCACTGAACAACGAATTACGAGCACACGGGGCTCGTTTATTTATTGCGCCGGTCACTATGTATTGACACGTGTACTTGTTAATCTTTCTCGGCTGACCGCTTTTCACCGGCTAACAATTGTTAAACGTTATCGCTCGGCGCAAAACGCGCCTGCATGTATAGGAAGTTCCTCAAATGTTATCGATGGTTCTATCCATTGTCTGTTTGTCATCGAATCTTGCCTAATCTGATTGTATGCGCGACGCCAATTGTGTACTACTTTCTGGAAGACACGCGGGCTCCAGCGACTATGCTGGAACCTTCGACGAGTCATGTATAAAAGCCGACGCGCTTGACCCTCTGATAATATTTTCGACGATCGCCGACTGTGCTTGCCGCTGTCCTTGTGCTTTGAATGTCACTTACCCAATAAAGAGTTAGTTTTATTGTACACAGTTTTTGCTACTGTGTTCTTCACCGTAACTTCTACGTGACATCTGGTGGAGGTGCTTTTGCGTTCATGTACGGAGTGCCCCTGAAAAGCCATGATCGCAGCACGAAGACAACGCTGAAGCGTCGGCCCGCACCATCGAGCTAGCCGCAGACTACAAAACCTGCCCCGAATGACGTCATCCGCCACGATGACGGATGCAGCATCCCCGAAGCCATCGTCCTGCAGAAGCCAAGGGAGCTACCGATTTTCCGTGGATCCTCGTCAGACGACTCAGAAACCTAGCTTCAGACTTTTGAAAGGATCTCGACGTTCAACAACTCGAACGCTGGGGAGACATTGCGCCATGCGTACTTCTACTTGGAAGACGCCACGAGGACGTGGTTTGAAAACCGAGAATCCACCCTAACAACATGGGACTTGTTTCGTAAAGGCTTTTTACAGACCTTCACAAGTATCGTGCGCAAAACGCAAGCTCGAGCTCTTCAGGGGGGGGGGGGGGGGTATTCTGTAAAAGCCATCCTAGAGGACTGTCTATTTCGGCCTCTGCTGATTGGCTGCAGCTGCACGAGTGAGGAGGAGACAGGTGCCCCCAGCCAGTCTCCTTCTCGCTCATGCGCAGCTGCAGCCAATCAGCGACAGGCGAAATGGACAGTCCACTAGGTGGACTCTTACAGAATACCCCCCCCCCCCCCCCCCCAGGAAGCCCGAATACAGCTACCAAACGAGAACGTCGCGATTTTCACAGGGGAAGTGACTCGGCTGTTCGGCCACGCCGACCCCGACATGTTCGAAGAAGGTTCGTTTCCTTATGCGCGGTGTAAAGCAAGGGCTCTTCGCCGGGCTGATGCGCAACCCGCCTATGACCGTAGCCGAATTTCGGACAGAGGCGTCGTCGATTGAGCAAACATTGGAAATGCGCACCGGACAATTCAACCGCCGCTTGATGCCAGACAGCGCAGAAGCCCACGAATTCTGCTCCAACGACCTGCGGGAAGTCATTAGGTCCATAGTACACGAAGAACTACGGAAAATGTTGCCATCGTCTCAAACTGGCATCAATCGCCGACATCATCCGCGAAGAAATTCAGCAGTCACTGCGAGTTCCTTAACCACCACAGCCTCAGCCCGAAACAATGACCTATGCCGCCATCCCCCGCCGTCAGGTTCGCCCTCCACGCTCGCGTCAAAGCCCCATGACGCCATAATTCCGTCGCCAGACGCCACCAGGCCCACCTGCACGCTCACGCAACACGCCAAGGAAGACGGACGTATTGCGCACTCCGGACCACCATCCGCTCTGCTACTAATGTGGAGAAGCTGGCCACGTATACCGCCGGTGCCCATACCACGAGATGGAACTACGAGGGTTCGCCGTCAACGCTCCGCGCCCACAGAAAGGTGAACGGCCTCGTGATATCGCCGACTACATCGCCGCAACGCAGTGGAGTCCCCGACGTCCTTCCCATTCGCCTTCACCCGGACGCGACGTGTCACCGCAGCGCCGACCGTACACAGGACCAGCCCGTACCCAGTCCGTAAGCCCATACGCGGAAAACCAAAAGCAGCAGCCGATGGAGGTGCGGTTGCTGTTTGTCGAAATGCCGAAGATCCTCCGCAGTCGACGAGACGCCGAAAAGACACTCTCGACGACGTAACGACAACGCAACGCCACCCAGACGAAGCCTACAAGCCAGGAAAACGCCGCCTAAAGAAGATCTGACGACCCGACTTATAACATCCCTGGGACAACGCGACGCAGCCGTGACCCGAACACAGGCCTTAACTACAACGCAAGGCAAGGAACCACCGACCTCGACGTACTTCTCGACGGCCAAGATGTCACCGCTCTTGTAATCACAGGAACCGACTACTCCGTCATCAGTGGAATATTTGCCGCCAGGTTCAAGAAAGTCAGGACTGCAATGGGACAGACCTCAAATTCGGTCAGCTGGAGGACACCTGATAACGCCGACTGGAATCTGCACGGAAAGAATTACAGTTCATGACCGGACCGACCCTGCGATGTTCGTTGTCGTCCAACAGTGTTCGCGAGACGTAATTGTCGGCATGGACTTCCTGAGCCAACACGGCGAAATCATCGACCTGAAGTCCAAGTCGATAACGCTATCCGAAGACCATGTTATATATATCGCCGAAGAGCTCTCTGAGTCACCATGCCTTGTGTGTGCTTGAAGTTGATATCAAGTCAGCATCCCGCCTCGCTCCAGTATCATTGCCGGCGACACCAAAACACCGCAAGACGTAGAAGGCGTCATCGAGGGCGACCAACGTCTACTGCTAGACTGCGAAATTTGCGTCGCAAGAGGAATCGCTCGACTGCATGAAGGAGAAGCGCAAGTAATGCTGACAAACTTCAGCAAGGAGTACAAACACCTCAGCAAGGGTACGACGATCGCATATATCGAGGAAATTGTAGAAACCAGCAATGTGTTTGTGCTTTCGGATTCTGCCTCTTTTACCGGGCCGACGGCCAGAGTTCTCAAACCAGCCTTCGACATCAATCCCAGTCTCCCCTTGAGTAAGCAGCAAAAGCTCAAAAGTCTCTCCACGATACAAAGACTGCTTTTCGCTGTCATCGAGGATTCCACAAATACCAGTTGCTAAGCATCTCATAATAACCGAAGATTGCGCTCGACCGCTGCGTCAGAGCCAGTACCCAGTTTCGACGCGGCAACGAGAAGCCATAAAGCTACGCGACGAAATCATCCAGCCTTCGAAGAGCCCGTGGGCGTCTCCTGTAGTCTTGGTAAATAAAAAAATGAAATGAGGCAGCCGCCTCATTGCGTAATTTAGCTCCAAGGTTAGGAATGTGATATTTGTCACAAGCAATTTTTACAAATTTGCTGAAGCTAAAAACTCGGGGTAGCTTGCACTAGTGGCGCAAGGCTAAAGACACAGCGGAGCTCATCGGTATCGTTCGTTCTCGGCTTCTCTCACGTCGGGATCTTCTCGGAGTCGGCGCTTTCTCTCCCGTTCCTTAGCATTCTCTCGCTGGACGTAATCGAGGTCTCCGGCTCACCATCGTCGTTTTGCAGCGGCTTCTTCGGCTAACTGTGCTGGGTCCAATCGGCGTCGACGCTGGCAGTCTCGCTTAGCAGTGCGCCGCGATTCTTGGTAAGCGGCTTCTTCCTGGGCAGTGGGAAACTTCCTTGGTCTCCCCATGACGTCTGGCGCGCCGCCGCCGCGCACCGGCTTTCATACGGAACGAAGGAGCGCATGTAGAGTTAGCCGTGACGTCAAATCTGACTCGTGGCGCATGCGCAGTAGTGCGCAGCTGGTGGCGTAGTCGTAGGAGAAGTGGGGCGAAAGCTATGCACAGTGTACAGCTGGCGAGCGCAGACGCGCCGGGATGACGTCACGGCGCATGCGCAGTAGCGCGCAGCTGGCGGGTGCTCGACGGAGCCGTGTCTGTGTCGGGCGAATTACTAGGCAACGCGAGGTGACGTCATAGCTCGGCGCAGTTTTTCGCGGACGACTAACGGAGTTACGGATAGCTTAAACAGCTTCGCTGTTAAAAGTACGGAACCCTATGTTTCTGCGTCGATTGTCGTCGGCTGAACAAGATCACGAAGGACGTATACCTGCTCCAAAGGATAGAGGACGCATCGGACCAGCTCTGCAATGCTACGTATTTCTCATCGATGGATCTCAAGACTGGCTACTGGCAAATCGAAGTCGACGAGAGGGATCGCGAGAAGACCGCCTTCATCACGCCGGACGGCCTCTACGAGTTCAATGTAACGCCATGCAGACTGTACTCGGCGCCTGCAACGTTCCAGCGTGTGATCGACACGTTATTAGCATGGCTGTAGTGGCAGACCTGTCTCGTCTACTTGGATGATGTCGTTGTCATCGCCGGGAATTTCGACGATCACCTTAGGCAGCTTGGGACAGTACTAGAAGCAATCAAGTCATCAGGACTCACTCTGAAGGCGGAAAGGTGTCACTTTACCTACGATGAGCTTCTGTTCCTCGGCGACGTCATCGGCAAATCCGGAGTCGGTCTTGATCCGTAGAAGACATCTGCCATCGCTGGCTTTCCACAGCCCGCCGACAAGAAGGGAGTGCGCAGATTCATTGGCATGTGTGCTTATAACAAGCGCTTCGTCAAATACTTTTCACGCATCGCGGAGCCATTGACATATCTCGCAAAATCCCACGTCGAGTTCAAGTGGGAAAGGCCGCAAATCAAAGCATTCGAAGACCTCAGTCCTGCAGTCACCACCAGTACTCGCCTACTTCGATGAAGACACCGAGACCGAAACCTACACCGACGCAAGTGGACAGGCCTCGGTGCCGTCCTAGTCCAAAGGAAGCACGGATTTTAAAGGGTCATTGCTTAGGGCTAGCCGGTCGCTGTCAAAAGCAGAAGCCATTTATACGACGACGGAAAAGTGCCTTGCCATCATTTGGGCTACCACGAAGTTCCGACCTTAGCTATACGGCGAACCCTTCAAAGTCGTAAGCGGCCACCGTGCCTTGTGTTGGTTGGCAAATTTAAAGGACCCTGAACGATGCCTCGCACGATGGAGTCGTCAAGAAGACAGGACGGAAGCACTCTGATTCCGACTGCCTATCACGCGCTCCCGATTGAACCGCCGCCGCAAGGCGACGAGGATGACGACGACGCCTTTTTGGGAACAATAGGCGCGGAAGACTTCGCTGAACAGCACCGAGCAGACCCGGAGCTAAAAAAAAAAAGGCAGCACCGACATTGTCCCTAGGACATTTAGGCGAGAATTGTCTTTGTTTTCCCGGCAAAACGACGTACTGGTAAAGAACATCTGACCAGTCCGCGCCAACTACTTTCTTATTGTTCCCTCGGCACTGCGTCCGGAGATACCGTGCACACGCCCTACATGACGATCCGACCGTCGGGCACCTCGGATTCTCCCGTACGCTATCGAGGATACAAGATATTACTGGCCGCGCCTGACCGCCGACGTTCCTCACGTATACGTCAGGGCCTGCCGAAACTGCCAGCAACGCAAAACACAAACAAGGTCAGCGGGATTGCTGCAGCCGGACAAGCCACCTTGCCGACCATTCCAGCAATCGGAATGAACTTGTTGGGGCCATTTCCGGCGTCAACATACGGGAACAAGTGGATCGTCGTGGCTACCGACTACATTACCCTCTACGCCGCTCCTCAGCTTTGTGGTATTTAAAACAACCTGAAGTGCGCCTTTCCGTTCCAGGAATAAGTAAGAAGACTGAGCCCGGTGAGCCCACTACCTTGGCCTTGAAGCAATCAGCTCTGGATTTTTCGCACACTTTCTACTTTGGCTGAGTCTACATACATACGGACGGCTCTTCCACTCAAACCAGCTCCACAGGCGCAGTGGTTATACCATCACGATCGATAAGCATCGGATACAAAATTTCTCACGTCACAACATCAACCGGTTCGGAGCTTGTTGCCCTCCGAGGTGCCGTTGATTATATTAACCAACCGGCTAATCGGTGGGTAATATAATATATACTAATATATAATATATACGGTGGGTAACATAATCTATACTTTCTCTTCACAATGAGCATCTCTCCCACTCTTTCTTTCTCTCGCCACTCTTGAAAACTAAAGTGCTGCGTTCGGCTTGCAAGTTCTGGGTTGTTATCCCGCACAAAAGGAATGCAAGACAATAGCCATGGCGTCAGTCGCTGATGCGCAGAAAGCGTTTCCGGTAAGTTGGCTCGCCACCCTGAAAACGGGTGTGCTGGGATCGACTCGTGGTTGAGCCAATTATCCCACACCGAAGTTAATATCGACAAAGATGCTCTTTCCGATGGTTGTAGTCCCCGGTATGTGGACTGGTCGCCACTCGGAACGTAAGCGTTGGGGCCGTCTCGCGGCGAAGGACGATTAACTCGTTCTAGCATAGGAGGCTCGTCAGGCACGCTGGCTTCAGGAAGCAATCTGGTAGCGTTGTCAAGCCGCGCTGTCCTTCGAATGATGAGCAAAATGATACGTTAATATTTTTTTCCAGATAGAGTTGTCATTGACACTGCACTTTATCAAGCCGTGAAAAAAATACGACGCGAGTGCTATGCCCCAGAAAGGGAACTATTGGCTGGCCGTTCGTTAAACAGTACTCTTAGGAGCTCGCTTCGAACCTGCATGTATACGTCGCCTACGCTCACCAGCGGACATCGCATCCGCGGATGAACACACCGCAGAAGCTTACCACGTGGTCGAGTGTTAATCTTTTGACTGGACGAAAAAGCTTTTAGCTTTCACTCCACTATGCGGAGTCGGGGAGGCGGGGTATATACGTATTGTAAGGCAGCAGCACAGCTGTTGTCTAGTCGCCTTTATTTAGCTGAGCCACGCGCTGAACGAAGACGACGCGCCCAGTGATGATGATTATGTACAGGTGAAGAAGATGAAGGATTAATATTTTGCTCACACTAATTACCCCCTCGCGCGAAAGCGGCCAACCTGGCCGCTGGTTATAGCGGTGCGGTACGTCGTTGGAAGGGCTTTAGGCGCGAAACGTGGACAATTTCTGTGCCACGGTAGCGGCCATCGGAAGGCGTGACAACGGGAGTGACGCGGTAGTTCACTGGCGAAGTTTGCTCTACAACAGTGTAGGGCCCTATAAAACGCGACTGAAACTTTTCGCACAGGCCAGGAGCTCGAGTGGGTGTCCACAATAACACTTCATCGCCGGGACTGAACTGAACGACGCGGTGAAAGGCATCGTAGCGAGTCTTCCGATCCTGTTGACTTGCCTCGGTGTTGAGGCGGGCGCGATGGCGACACGCGGCAAGGCGAGGTATTAACTGCTCACGCACTGACGCCGACGATTTCACGGGGGCATCAAAAAAGAGACGTCGAGGAGAGAGGTCGGTTGACGCCCGTAAACTAGAAAGAATGGTGAGTAGCCAGTAGTGCGCTGTGCAGCGGTGTTGTAGGCAAAAGTCACGAATGGCAGGATGGTATCCCAGTTGGTGTGGTCAGCGTTGATGTACATGGAGATCATGTCAGAGAGAGTTCGATGGAAGCGCTCTGTGAGGCCATTAATCTGAGGATGGTAGCTGGTAGTCGTCTTATGGATGGTGTTGCATATGCGGAGGACGTCCTCGAGTAGCTTCGACAGAAACGCCTTGCCACGGTCACTCAAAAGGACGCGTGGCGCTCCATGTCGTAGAAAGATGGCTTCCAGGAAGAAAGTCGCAATCTCCTCCGCGGATCCTGAAGGTAGCGCAGCTGTTTCGGCGTACCTGGTCAAGTGGTCAACTGCAGTGACGACCCATCTCTTGCCGCTAGCTGATAATGGCAGTGGTCCGTACAGGTCAATCCCGATGACTGCGAATGGAGCGTCAGGACAGGGAAGAGGTTGCAGCAGTCCAGCCGGAGGTGAAGTGGGCCGTTTGCGGTGCTGGCAGAGCGAGCAAGTAGCGACGTATTTCGCTACGCAGGTGGCAAGTCCAGGCCAGGAAAAACGACTGCGGATGCGTTCATAGGTCTTGTGAAAGCCGAGATGTCCAGCTGTGGGATCATCGTGAAATGTCTTCAATATCTGTTCCCTGAGTGATCGAGGAGCGACAGGAACCCAACGCTGTCCTTCGGGGTGGAAGACATACCGGTAGAGGATTGAGTTTTCACACTTGAAGTTCTGTAACTGGCGACGGGCTCGCGCGTTAGAAGGACGAGATGAGCCGTGAAGGCGTTCCATAATTGAGTGGCAGTAAGCGTCGTCGCGTTGGTGGGACGCGAACGTCTCAGGGTGGAAAGAAGGAAGACCATTGAGCTCACAGTATAGTTAGACTGAGGCCACACGGAAAGTTTATTCGATCTGCGCTGGAGAAACCGGAACGCGAGGGAGATCCATACGGGGACTGATGATGAATATGTACATGGAAAAGCGAGAACGTTAACTTGACTGGAAACAGTATTAACACCTACACGCCAAAGATATGACTTGCTCGCATATCATTCAGAATAACAGGCTCAAAGGTACTCACTCACGGTAGTCCATGGCCAGGAAAAGTGTCGTACTATATGTAGGAGTCAATTCGATTGGGAAACGAGCTGCATAACATATGGCTCTTGTATCGTAACCGCCCTGAAACCATGCGCATTCAGACGGTTAGTAGCGTATACGTTGCGAATCAGCAATGAGAGAAAAGAGAAGCACCTTACGAGGCAGCTTGTCCTGTGAAGTGCTCAAGTGCACCACATTATATGCGTGCGTTTCGCAAACATGAAACTCATAAGACAATCTAACCTGGCGGATTTAAAAAAAAATGACAATCCACGCATATTTTTTGTTCTTTTTTTAAGACCAAATCTGGCCCAGCTGTCATCAATTTTCACCGTCCGTTCACGTCACCAACCAACGAGCAGAATGCTTTCTCGCGCTAGCCGGCCGCGAGCCCTCGCGTGTGGCTCGTAGTGATGACCACACACGTTCCCGAGGCTTAGCCGTGATCACGCCATCGTTGAAAGTACACAATTAAGCGAGATCGTACATATCGAGAGACAACTTCATAACGCTAGCAAATAAATCCTTCAGCCGCATATGCACCGCGAATATATGATTTGTTAACCAAGGGCGCGACTTGGCACACAGGTATCCCGGTACACAGAACATTCGAGTGGTGGGAGGCGGTGAGGAGAGACGGTACCTGCCCGGTGTGCTTGGTAATCACGATTGGCAATCATCCAGGAATACTTATCAACCGCTCTGCGGGTGCTACCAGCAATGGAGGATACTGATCCTAGCTCGTCGCATTCAGCTCGGCAGTCCTAAACTAAGTTAAGCTTTGTCCTTCTACATGCAATAGCCTTGCCTTGCCCTTTGCCTTACCTTGCCTTGCTCAGCCGCCCGTTCCGCCCACCCTTTCTTGATGACTCATACCAACTATGGTAGATTGGCCAAGATTCGAGTATAATTAGAGGCAATTGTTTAGTACTATCTAGAAAACATCTCAATATCCGCAAAAGAATCTAAGGAATGAAAAAAAAATAAAAGATAAAGTACTGGAAATGTAACTAGTAAATCATTTTGAAAAAATTATAAATCTATCAACGGCTGAGCAAGCATCATTGTGACATTGTTCAATAGAGGAAACTTGATGGCGCTGACGTCGTGTTGTGTTGTTTAAGGAGTAGCCCAAATAGAGATTTGCGAAAAGCCAAACAGAGCCAGCAGTAAGACGCTAAATAATTGTTTTAGTAGAACCAGTGGCAAAATCCGGACAGGTCAGAAGAGGGAGTAGAGCCTTGTCTTTCCACTTCAACACCCAGATAGCGCAAGGCCTACGCACTCCAACTGATGACTCTGCGACTCTGCTCTGTCGAGGAGCGCTCGTGCCGAGAGTGAGAGCGCGGGCGTCGCAGCGATGTACTCTCCCCTCACGCAACACCTGGCGCGCTAGCGTGGCAGTCTGCTCCGTCGATGCGCAGCTCGTGACGTGGCGTCGCAGCCAATGGCAATGCGAGTTTAGGCGCCGTTTCGCTTCTACAGACGACAGACGCCGTCTTTCTCGCTCAATGGACCATTTTACGCTTTCGCATGAAAACCACACTGGCGCCCACACATAAGCGCAGCGCACCAAACCCAGAATGTCAATAGCTTGTTTTTTTTTTTTTTTCAATGAAGATGGGAATATGTAGGTGTCGTTGCGCAAGATACGTTGCCACCTTATATAATCCCAGTCTTCGTGTAAAGTGATCGTTTCATGCGTTTCTGCTGCTGCTTTTGGCCCAGGCAGATTTCGATGTAGTTCATCATTACATGATGTCCTTTTTATGGCTTAGTGTGCGTTTTTGTTTATCAATATTATTTTCTCATTTATTTTATTTCTGAGTGACCCAAAATCATGTTGAGGCATTGCATGGGAGGGGGAGGGGAGGGAATAAACGTTGATGTGACAATATGTGTCAGAATGTCAGTAAATAACAATGACACATTTATACATACTGGCTTGTGAGAAGAAGTAGTTTTACAAAAGTGCGAGCGGTCACACAAACTCCGTCGCAGTTAAGGCAAGATAAAAATGAGCAGACACGTCGGCAATACAGTATGCATAGAAAGATGGTTAACGACTCAATACTGCAACAGAACACGTTGCGCAAGGATCTAAGTAGTGGTGTAATGTGGGTTATGCATTGCAAACCACCACATTCCCAGGCACAGAATGATGAGCACATGTTCCTAAAGGTATTAGTGGAATTCTAAAGCAATTAAGATAATGTTATTGCATGTATTTCGCATAATTGTTTTAATGTTCCATATTTTTCTATGCCTTTTTTAATAAAGGTGTTTTGTACACAATACAGTCTCGCAGACACGCAAAGGCCATGATATATACGAACGCTGGCCGGCGCGCGAAACCTCGCGCCCACGCGCCTCACGCATGCGCAGATGGTGCGGGACAGATCGTACGCGTCGAAGCGCGGCGCTAGCCCAGATATCTTCTCCAGACAAATATCGGTGCTCTGGCTTCCTGACAAAAGTACAAAACGATGTCTCCCAAGGCGAAAATCCTGAGCCAAGTGGGCTCGCGCTGGCGCGCATCCTGTAGGTTCAAACCGCCATTACTCGAGAGGCGCGGCAAACGCAAGGCGGACAGGCGCGAGATTTTTCGCTACGGCACGCGTATATTTATTTAGTAGGGCCTAAAAGGGGCCCTGAAACACCCCCCGGGCTCGGTGAAATACCATAGTCCGCGCTTAGCATAGGATGCTGTGAACATCTCAGCCAAGCTGTGCTGTCGTAAGCGGTGCGTGGAGCTAGCAAGCCGGAGCGCGAAGTCACCTTTCTCTCAAACGCTCTCGTTTCAATTCTTCTCAACAGAAGCCATGATCCTCACTCTTTTCTGTGGGCTTTATTTCGTAATAAAGCACATTCCAATAAGCGGCTACTATTGGCCGCTGCGGTCGGCTACACCACGGCCGCCGCGGGGTGCCGCCACGAGTCCACTGGCTAACCGCACTGCGGCTCGCTGAGGATAACCGCGTTTGGCTATCGCTTAGCGGATAACCGCGTTTGGCTATCGCTTAGCGCGACGTAGGCACCAAAATCAAAAGTCGTGGCGTCTACGTTAACATGCAAAATGAAATTTGAACTGCGCGCCGCGGTGACGTTTCGAAGGCGGAGCGTTGGGGCCCCGGCCCACTCCGCTGTATAGACTTCGCAGTGCAAGGCATTGAAGAAGGAACAGGAGCACAGTGGAGGCCGTGTTGGATTGAAAATTACTGCGCTTCTGCTATACGCATTGAAGTACTTTTTGCGGCAAAGCATTTCTGAAATAGCGTATTTTTACCTCAAATGTCTTTCTCCACATTGAAAAAAAAAAAAAAAGTGGTCCAACGTAGCGAATGTACGCGCGCCGTTATTTTTCTGCAGGTGCACTGGAACATCGCAATTGACAGAATTTCCACTGGTCGGTAAAATGAGCAGTAGCGAAGCCAAAGAAGCGCTTACAAAATTTATTTTGTTCGGATTAGCGAATTGCAACGGTCGCCCGTGCGCAACATTCCCGTAACCCGATTCACTATATCGGGAGCAGCTTAGCGAAAGTAAGACAGCTGAAGGTGGCCGCAGGATAAAGCGGTCGTAAGACAGAAGCTGAGGGCAGGCGTGAAGTCAACGTTGGGCTATACATTCCAGTTGCTGGGCCTACAGTTCCTATATTTACAAACGAAAGTCGAACACACCAGCGTGCAAACATTGGTCGCGCTACAGAGTCCAGGCAACGCTGTCCCCTGTGAACCGTCTTATTGAACCCCAAGGTATTGCCAGTGAGCGCATCTCCGTTCTGAGCACTGATGCAACAACAAACGATATATTACTTTTAGATATACGTGTAGTCGGTGCACAACATGTCTGTAGAGAACACAAACATGGTAATATCGGACATAACGACATTCAACAGTTTCATGTAACACTTAAGTCGCTGCAATACCTGACCCATAAACGTTGGCTTCAGAGGCATTTCTTGTTCAACTAGTGCTCAATAGTGCAATACCTGGGATGTCACATACGAAGTAGGCAAAACGCACAGAGCGTACCAAAATAAGCGCTTGCGCACTTACACACACAAAGAAAAAGACAGCAGAAGAGAACGACAATCTCACACGTGATTAACCAAAGAGAAAAGGCGTGATCTAAATAAGGAAGACAACGAGTTTAGCGATTATCGTGTTGCAATAGTAATAATCAACGTCTTAATTGAACACGCACCGCAAGTAAACGACAAAGAAGCGTGATCGCAGAGCAAGAAAAAAAATGGCACAGTTTCGCCCTATATAAGGGCGAAGCAATGAATGCGATAGCAACACAGCAATGTCATACGAAGTAAGGTGAGCGGCTTTGGTACAATATGAATTGTAGTAAACATTACTAACTAAACAGACTATTACTAACTGAATGAACAAGCGTGGTGTGAGCGCGCACAAACAAACATGAATAGATCACACTGAAGGACTGCAGACAACGACTGTCAAAACGCTGGCAGCAAGCGCATACGCTTCAGCGGGCGAAGGTAGGTGCGGTCTATCGCTTCAACAGAAACTGAGCGGCGAATGCACAGCGCATAAAGGTCAGAGCCATGTGGAGATAAGAGACGGTGCGAGCGAGCGACGAGCGCGGTTGTTGGCAGAGTAGAAGTGCGCCCCCCCCCCCCCCCCGCTCCCTCCGGCGCTGGCTTCCCGCTTCCTTGCTTGCGCGTGGGAGATTGTGTGCGTTCGCTCTCCGTGATAGCGCGCGTCCCTGCACGCTTCCGCTCGGGCATACGGCGCGCGGCGAAGATTTTATTTATACGGAACCTCACGGCGACGGCGACGGCAGAAATCCGGTTGAAGTGTCCATATAATTGCTATCGCAATAAAAACCAAGGGGGTGAGGGGGGGGGAGAAAGAAACAAGAAGGGAAGGCAGCAGTGAGGCGGAGGAAAACATTGTGTACATCGACGGCATTGCACATTCAGCATGCTGCGCGTTTGGCGCGCTACGGTGCTTCGCTCGCATATATATAACCGTCGTGCCCCCTGACGTCTTTTCGTATCAAATACGTATTGTCCATGTACAATAATGGCAATGCGCTTTCGGTGCTCGGCTGACCACGCCTGCTTGGCGCTTTCTTGCCACAGGTTGTCAGGCTATGCGTGCTATCTCCAAGGTGTTTCCCGGATGAGTTAGTGAGCATTTGCATCTCTAAAATTTTCTCACTATCTATTCCTCGGCAGAGGAGACACAAGGCCGGAAATCGTCTTCACAGTTCATGTTCGTGTTCCACCTGGCAGGGGGGCAGAGCAACGTGAAATTTCTCACTCCCGTCGCGAAGAAATTGTACCGAGGAATAAATTGCTATTTCACTACTTCATCTTAAGGTTGACAGCTTCATTCGGTTTAACTGGGGCGGAAAGCTTGCGCCATCTACACTAGTTTTCTTTGATGACACTTCTGGCAGCTGCCTTCAATGCCTTTCCTAAGCTCTAGGACGTTATTAAAATCTCTCCATCGCGATACTTACAGCAGCATCGTTTGTACGAAACCATTTGTAAAATAATTCTAAACCTTGACGTTTCCAGGCAAATCTCTAAACCGCCGTTCCACCCTGTTTGGTATACAGCACACCAGAGATATCCATGTCGGAAAGGTCGACGTTTTGAATTCTTAAAAATCTCATCGGTAGTTTTATCATTGGGCTTTCTTCTTTCAGCTCCATGGTTGGAAATGACTGAAAAAATATTACAAGTTTAGATCATGTCAGGGTGAAGGACACTGCTCTTCAAGGAAGTGCAGCGCCTGAGAGAATGCTACACTGAGGCGCCGTGTCCACAAATGCGGACGTTAACTTTCGGCGGTGCCTGCAATGCCGCTAGAATTGTGATTTGGACGAAAGTAATTATTTTGCATTCGCGGAACCTTGTTTTGTGAGATGAATAGCAAAATACGACCCTGTATGTTTCTTACTAGATAAACCTTGAAAACAAAGAAGCAGAGGTACTTATACTTTTCGCTCCGTCGAACGTTGCAACCTATATGCTCCCGCGATTTTCTAAAAACATTTTGTGGGGCAGGAACATTCCGCTACGTTTCCATTATGCAAACTCCAGGCTCGTTTCCGACTTTTGATAGAGTTGATGCATAAGCGGCATCTATGTTAGGATTTCCTTGTACTGCATTTATCATAATCGGACCAACCTTACTCTACAGTCACTCTACAGATCCCACAAACGTGTGTTCGCATTTTTTTGCAATACGGAAATAGAGAATTCCAATTTTATATGTGGACACAGCGCCTCAAAGGGCTATGTGTAACATGGGCTACAGATTGCATGAATGCTGTAGCAGCTCCACGCGGCACACGTGATAGCAAAGGCTCATTTAGGCAGCTTAGTGATGAGCTAATGTCCAAACACAAAGGTAACGACGGTAAGGTGTCTATTACCCAACCATGCCTAAGATAACCTTTTTCCACGCCCTTCATATACAGCATAAAAAAGTATGAGGAGGGTATGTCACATCTACTCAGAGTCCTGCTGCCATGGGTGGTGTCCAAATTCACGCCCCAGCGACGGTTCCCTCTGAATAAGGATAACACGGAAAAAAAAAAAGATCGCGAAGGCTACGTTCTTGCGGGCTTCGTTCGCCGCAAGTGAATGTGGAGCTCAATACATTGTGGAGCCCCAAGACGTCATGGCTGCCATGATTTGACCATCATGAATAAGAATAACAAGAAACAGATCTCGAAGGCCACGTTCTTGCGGGCTCCATTCGCTGCAAGTGATTGTGGAGCCCGAAGACGTCATGGCTGTCATGCTTTTGGGCATGACCTATTACACGAGTCTGAAAAAAAGTGAGAAGACTGCCTGATCACCGCTCCTTCAAAATGGCTTCCCGATGAACCTGGTTGCTTCGCAAGCATGAGTCACCATCTTGTGACGAAGTCGGAGTAGAGGTAGACGATACGGTTTTTCGTCCGCAACTCACTTAACTCCGCCAGGATCCCACTGTTGAACCACACCATCGCCATATGTCGCGACTGCGGGGAAAAACAGAAAGACAGGCGGGCAACCGCTGAAGTACATTTTAATGAACTGAACCATAACACACAAAAAAATGTCGCAGCTTCGCCCGAAATGCGAAGCATCAATTGCGATAGCACATTAGTAGAGAGCTATTCGGAGTAGGGGTAGTAGTTTTATCGGCTGCGTAAACTTGGGCACATTCCCTTACTAACTGAATTAACAAGCGTGGTGTCAGCGCCCATAAGCAAACATGAATAGATGACACTGAATGACCGCAGACAACTACTGTCAAAACGCTGGCAGCAAGCGCAGCCGCCGCAGCGGGCGAAGGTTCGTGCGGTCTATCGCTTCAACGGAAACTGAGCGGCGAATGCACGGCGCATACAAAGGTCAGAGCCGTGGGGAGATCGCTTTTAAGAGACGGCGCGGGCGACCACCACAGCCGGGCAAAGTACAAACGCAGTTGTTGGCAGAGTAGAAGCTGCCACCCCCCCCCCTCCCTCCCGCGCTGCCTTCTCGCTTTCTTGCTTTCGCGTGGGAGATTGAGTGGCCAGTTCCCCTTGCGCCCGGTTGCAAGATAAGCATTTGGTGCCGCAGCACAGCGTCGCTACGCCTACCTCCCATACCCCCACGGCATTTCGCGCGACGGTCGCGTTTGCTTTCCGCCGTGCGTTCGCTCTCCGTAATAGCTCCCGTCCCCCACGCGCTTTCACTCGCGCATAAGGCGCGCGGCAACGATTTTATCGCCATTGGACTTTATACGGAACCTCACGGCGACGGCGACAGCAGAAATCCGGTTGAAGTGTTCATATAATTGCTATCGCAATAATATCGGTGCGATACGAGAGTCATGTAAATCATGTAAATTCGATGTTTCTTCCGTTCGGTGCATTCTAGAACTAGGTCATTCACTGCGTTTGTTGCAGTAACAGCAAGCTCGACCTTTCAATTAGAGGTCAAGTGCAAGAAAATTTCGCTTGAGCCAGTTTGGTAATAAATAAGTATTATATAGTATAAAAGCAATCTCGCCAAAGCTGCAGTGTCGGTTACTCTCTAATTTTCTTATCAGTCATTTAATAACGCCTAAGAAGGCTACGCGTGGGCCTGATCATTAGAGGCTATAACGTAAGTCCCAGCACAAGGCCTCCGAGATTCTTGAGCGTGCCACGGGCACCCACTGCCAAGGAGTTCCAGTCATGCCAAGGAGTTCGCTATCTGAGACATGCATCATTTCCGGCAAGCAGTAATGACGGCATCATTTCTGTTTCCGCATAAAATAAATCCCAGTTTAGCGAGCTTTTCGTGACACACCGACTCGCTTTTCAAGCGTAAAATGTAGCGCGGAGGCTTTTCTGTATCTGCGCTATCCCAATTTAGGCTTTTTACGTGGGCCATCATTTCGTTTCAGTTGGCTTTTATGTGCAGACACCCTACTCGGTGAGCTAAAGCTATTCCTTGCGTCTTCCATTTCCCCTTACCCTTCCCCAGGGCAGGGTAGCAAACCAGGAGCTCTTCCAGCTAACCTTCCTGCCATTCCCACTCCAATTCTGTCTTCCTCTGCTCGGAGAAAAAAAAATGAATTCTGGTGTTTTACGGGCCAAAACTAAGATATGATTGTGAGGCATGCCATAGTGGTGGACTCCGGCTTAATTTTGAGCAACTGAGATTCTTTCATTCGTGCACCCAATGCACGGTACCTGGGCCTTCTTGCATTCCGCCTCCATCGGAATGCGGCCGCTGTGGCCTGGATATGAACCCGTGAGAGGAGTCGCCAAAGGGTGGAAGTTGTACCCTACGTGCACAAGATGAGTCACTATTCGAAAAATTCCCAGATCTCCTTAGCTATCGCCTAAGATATGCGAAGGCGAAAGCATTGTAAAGCCCATTGTAATTCACCTTAATCATCCTTAATCCACCTTAACCGACCTTAATCCTCCTTAATCTACTTTAATCCTTTTTCATCCATCTTCATCATCATCAGCAGCAGCAGCAGCCTGTATTTATGTCCACTGCAGGACGAAGGCCTCTCCCAGCGATCTCCAATTGCCCCTATCTTTCGCTAGCGGATTCCAACTTGGGTCTGCAAATTTCCTAATTTCATCACCCCACCTAGTTTTCTGTCGTCCTCGACTGGGCTTCTCTTCACCCATTCTGTAACTCTGATGGTCCACCGGGTATCCACATTACGCATTACCTTACCATCATCCACCTTAATCTACCTCAATCCACTTTAATGCACCCTAATCTACCTTAACCCTCCTTAATCGGCCTTAATGAAACCACTAATCAATCACTAATTAACTTTGCGAATCATTAATCATCTCTTATACACGGCTGGACATTCTTTGGTTCGCTTCTGGCCTTCGTGGATCACGTGACTTTCTGTACCTCACAACGCGACCTTGAAACACAGAGCCCTAAGGCTTTCGCCTTAATAAAGTGGTGAATTGGCACGGACTACGGAGTACCTGTTGCGTTCTCCACTCCCAACAGGCTGGCCCAACTGTGTACTAGCATCATGGGCAGCTCGAAGATAGGCTGGCAAGTGAAGCACACCATGAAGTAGGTGCAGTGCGCTGCCGGAGTGGTATAAGAGATACTCGTGACTTGTGGAAAGTCTTATGTAGAACAAACTGGCCACTGCGTAAACGATCGAATAAGGTAACAGGCTAATAACTGGAGGAATGATTTCACTGCGCACCTTTCTGAGCACTGCAACTTGTGATCTGGTGAACAGAGATTTTATGATGTGACAATCCTCGGAAGAAACAGACAAAACGGCACGTGACCTTTTGGAATCGTTGCACATCAACGAAAAAAATAATGCTTGTTATTTTGAGTCAGACTTCTGTAATTTTGTATAACCCGGAGCTTAGAATATTCTTCAATCTTGCAGTTAATATTGTTGGCCGGATATTACTAGCACGAGAAATCGAAACACATATTCAACTGACTAATTAACTTATTTAATGAATTACTTTAAGGTACATGTTACAATTTACGAATTGTAGCAGGCGAGTTTGCAAGACGAATACACTTGAAATGAATCGCCAGAATGAAACCGATTTCGAGATATTTCCCAAAGAGTGGGACGAAATACATGGGCGTTCCAGTAACTTTCGTGCTTCATTGCACAAAAAAACGCTTTCTTAAAAAAAAGTAAGTGGACCCACATGCATTTTTACGGAGAGTTTGACGGTGCATATGAGCAAAGTGGTGTCATTCTGGAAATTCATTTCAAGTGGATACACCTGATAAACTCACCAGCTACAATTCATAAACTGCAATATGTGCCGTAAACTAATTAAGTAAAAAATTAGTAGTTAATATTTGTTACTTAGTTGAACATGCGTTTCGATTTCATTGCTCGGTGAATTTCAAATAAAATCACAATTTATTAGTTAAGAAATACTATACTTTGGCCGCCGTGGTGGCATAGTGGCTTTTACGTTGAGCTGCTAAGCCGGAGGTCACGGACTTTTAACAAAGGTTTATTTTGCCGCTAAACAGGTCTCTATAACGAGTACCACAGGGAAACAAGAATACATCGATCTGAGGAACTTTTAGTACTACTTTGACGTCAAAACAAGAATCATTAGGCGGCCATACTTGTGGAAGGTGGATGACCAGCGAAACTGTTGAGCACACGACACAGAGGTGACAGAATTTTGAACAAGTGTACGAACATAATTATTGTCCTGATCGGTGGTCATCGTGACGATAGGTGCGCACACACATTCGCGCATCACCTCTGTTATTAAATGCGTCCGTCACGTAAGACAATGAATGCTTCTTGCCCCCTTAAGCAATGGCTCATACCCCCGTAAACGCGACCTCGCCATTACGACGACAGAATAGAAGTGAAATTCTACGCTGGAATGATGAGGGGCAACGGAGCCAGCTGTAGAAGAGGACGCCGAACGCGGGAGCAGTGGCACGAGCGCGTTCGCGCGGTGTGCGCCGAGGGGCGCCAACAAGCCAGCTGTGGAAGACGACGACGACGCTCGAGCCATTGCTGATGATGATAGTTTCTGCACACAGACGCCATGAAACCCCTGATCTTAGCCATATGCAGCTTCGCTGTAAAAAAAAAAAAGAAAGAAAAAAAGGAGGCAGTGTGACGGTGAGAGTATTGAGGCCTTGCCATCAAGCATACAAAAAAAATGTCGCAGTTTCGCCCGAAAGGCGAAGCATCGATTGCGATAGCAAATTAGTAGAGAGCTATTCGGGGTAGGCATAGTAGTTTTATCGGCTGCATAAACTTAATTTACTTAACTGAATTAACAATCGTGGTGTCAGCGCGCACAAGCAAACATGAATAGATCACACTGAATCACACAAGCCAACGACTGTCAAAACGCTGGCAGCAAGCGCAGGTTCGCGCGGTCTATCGCTTCAACGGAAACTGAGCGGCGAATGCACAGCGCATAGAAAGGTCAGAGCCGTGTGGAGATAAGAGACGGTGCGGACGACCGGCATCCCCGGTCGTCCGCACCGGGGATGCCGGCAAAGGAGAAGTTGTTGACGGAGGAGAAGCTGCCCCCCCCCCTCTCCCCCCCCCCTCTTCCCGCTTTGTTGCTTTCGCGTGGGAGATTGAGTGGCAAGATTCGCTTCTGGTGCCGGAGCACAGCGCCGCCCCGCCTCCCTCCCATAGCCCCACGGTCTTTTGCGCGACGGTCACGTTTGCTTTCCGCCGAGCGTTCGCTCTCCGTGACAGAGCGCGCGCGGGGGGGGGGGGGGGGGGGGGGGGCTCCGTGATAGCGCGCGTCCGCCGCGCGGCGCCGCTTTTATCGCCCTTGGAATCTATACGGAACCTCACGGCCACGGCGACGGCAGAAATCCGGTTGAAGTGTCCATATAATTGCTATCGCAATCAAATTAATCACGGGGAATGCAGTCAAACACGTGACCATTCACATTATGGCCACGTGGCTGCGCTGAGTTCGTCATCTGCTTCTATTTCGTCATCTGCTTCGTCTCTACTTCTACTTCGTCATCTGCTTCATCCCAGTGCCGCCGCGCTAATCGCGCGGCCGCACTGGGAGAGCAGGTGTTGCCACTGCAGTGGCTACAGCGCTTCTATAGTACCGAAGCTGAAGGCTAAGAACCTCAAATGCGGTGAGCACATGCATGGAGCAAACAAAAAACTGAGGAGAGGCCCTACCAGTCCACACGCTAGGAGAAAAGTGTGGAGGAAGTCATGTAGTAATTTTCACTGTAGCGGCCATGTTGTCGGAACACAATGGCGGTTTTGTTATGGTGTTGGTTGGGTGCTCGTGCGTGTGCTCCTCCGTAGGTCTCGTACCCTGGAAAAGGTGTCGTGTATGCACTAGCCCTTCAACCCCCAATATAATTCCAGAAAGACATAAAAAATTCCGAATTCCTTTTAGGCAGTCATAACATTGTCTCTGGCATTCTCATTCTCAAAATATATACCATCATTTGTTTCTGGATAGAACTACGTGAAATTTTTTTAAAAGCTTATCTACAAGTCAGTTTTTCATCAATGCCGATCGTAGCTTGTCTTTGGCGGTGGCAGCAACAAACCGGGCTCAACGAGAGTGACACGTTATTGGCGATTATGAGACAAACTTCCATGACAAGTACAGCTCGAGGCTGGGGGTTAAAGGGTTAGCCTCAGTGTTCTGTTCCGCTCTGTTATTTAGGCAATGCTCTCCCGGCTGTTGTGGCCAGGCGGCACTGGAAGATGTAAAAGCATGAAACGAGTGCGCATGCAACGCCATACACCAGGAACCACGCCACGGACGACCGGTAATCTCGGAGTATGGCTGTCGTCTTGTTGATTGATGCTAACGTTCCATCACAGACTGAAACCGCTGTGCTTCCGAATATGTCCGATAAACGCCTTGCATGTCAGTGACAGCTGTGCAGTGTTCCTGATTTTGACAGCGGACGATGCATTTGTGGCATGGAAGGAAGCGGCTGCTGTGAGTAATTAAGGGACGAACCCTCCTTGCCGCATATATATTATCGGTGTGCCCAAGGAGCTCGGGGAAGTGAAGGCTGACGGTTGCGGTGCTAGAGTGAACAAGGCTCGACCGAAGAACGTACGTATACGCCTGCGCGCATATCAAACGGCTGATGGTTGCATGTAGGCCCGGTCAACGCGCTAGCGGCACGCATACCGCGTGTATGTGCCAGTACTGTTCGGCACCACGCAGCCGATAACACAGAACTTTGTTTCCGAGAACCTTCACTTAGCGTGAGCACAATACACCTCGGGCCGCAGTCAGTGCACATAAAGGCGTAACGACATTCTCTTCTGCTGGCCTCCTCGTCGGCGCGCTGTGGCTCGCACATCTCCGCGGTGACCGGCCGCCCGAAACTTATTCAATAAAGCAAAACGATTCCTCAAGCCACAACCAGCATACGTGTTTGTTCTGATAAACAGTCTAACTTGCGGTTTTCATTACGAACTCATTTCAACGCTAGAGCACAATTCTCCGAAGAAATGACTTTGGCAACGGTATCGCGATGGTACACCGTGATTGGATCCTTTGGTCGGATTACTATGGTGCGCGCACGTCCGCACAGTCCAGCGTGGTTGCGGCAGTTGCGCGCCAAAGGCGAGAAATGTAAACAAGAAGAACCCGACCCGACCAGGTGGCGGAGTAACGCCAGCTTCTGGCCTCACTGAGCTTCGCAAGGAGTGGCGTCAGGGCCTCTCCTCAGCTGTTTTCTTTCCTCCATGGGCGAGCAGAAAGCTGGCGTCACGGGCTAGAAGCAGCGGCTGCGATTCTGGGAATCGGCGCTAGAATCTACCAGCGGCACTAAAATCTACCACGGCACTAAAATCTACCACGGACCAACCAGCGTCGTGATACGTCTGGAAACACTGTACGGCCAGCTGTTCCCAAGAATCAACGCGCCAGGTGCGCATTTTGCGAAAGGAACCAGCGTCAGAAAAGGTTGCCTTGCGAAGACTGACAGCTTGACGTCATGCACCCTGCTAAGCTTTCATTTTCCTTACCCTCCGTGCTACTGACACTGAATGCAGGTCATTCATTTTACTTACCCTTTGTTTACAGCGAAGTCAAGAAACAGAAAGCGTTCACCCACCAGGAGAGCCACACAACACCCACATGGAACATTTTTCGCACTGTCTGTCACACGTTTATATTGGTGGTAATGTCTTGGCCGTCGCCGGAGGGAATAAACGTCCAGAAAACCAAGCAAGCCCTTGAAGCGGCGGCATGAAAGCAGCGAACGCAAATGAAGCGGTCCAAATGACGTAAGTGCCACCTGCTGGCGCGGCAATTCAAGTGAATGTACAGGTAAATGCACAAGGATGAAAAAACGATAAATACTCTTGTATCTGTCCACGGGTGTTATCACATATCTTAAACGTGCCACAAAGATAATCCTATGCACACAAAACAGGACTGATGGGTAATTACTACGAACTGCAGGTGTCGAAATGACTTCGAAAACGAAACTAGAACTCCCTCTGCGCTCAGTGCTGAAACTCAGTCTGTCGCGAATATCTCATGTTCAAATGCCGCGGACTAGCTCATGGCGTGACCACCTTATGTGCCAAACCACGCATCGCGCATAAAGCGGTGCTCTTTTCTTTTGTCTAAAATTTCATAGCATAAATTTGGTTCTAAACACTTGCCAAATTTAAATAGCGGGAACCTATGGAAATCCACAATTGTAGCGCATTTCACAAAAGGTACTTAGCGGTGATGAAGCGCTGAGAATCCACACAATGGTTTAGGACCTACTTTTTCTTTTTTGAACAGCCCGTCTCTGAGGCACCGTATCGCAGCTTCTCAGCAGCTGTTTACCTAGCGTAGGTGCATTATATGGTGGAAGTATCACTATAAACCTATCCAGATAATTGTGGAGCTATGGACCTGTCCGTGGTGCAGCTATAGCAATATATAATGCACCTGTGGCAATCATGCTATAGCTGTAACAATATACAATGCAGCTGTAACGATACAGAAAAGGCAAAGCCACTGTATAGCTATAATCGTTGTGCATGTACAAAGTTGTGCGCGAATGCTTCTGCTATGACAGGAGTCAGGCACATTTTGTCGCCGGTAAGACGTTATCGGTACGCTAATCCTAAGATCATGTTTCAGTCAGAGGCGTAGGCGAAGGCGAAAACGTGTTTGTTTTCTCGCGCACGATGTGTGGGGACACGCTATTCTCTTTGCACGAACTTCCACCGACGGAGTCCCCTAATGCACGTATGCGTGCATTTATTTTGCCGAACTATGCTTAGAAGTGATTAAACATACGTTTGTTAAAGTTAGAAAGCGGGTCTTTTGCTCATGCACAGAATTTCAGATGTGCCCAAATTTAGTTTTGCGGAAGAAAGACCCATTTGCTTTAGTTAAAACTGCATGTTGGGATATCTCACCAAAATACCCAGTGTGTTGACAAATCCGTCCAGTGACAGCTCAAGACACGTAGACTCGCTCGCATGCGCTTTAAAAACCGTCTTCGCAATCATGTCTGTCATGCTAACATAGTTTGCACCATCGTGTTTCCTACCATCACGTTGTTCATGTTGAATGGCCTTCCTGGATCACCTTTGTCGTATGTCAACAATAATATTTGTTTGGTGGCACTGAATGGCACTTCCTTTTCTCCTTCTGGAACAAGATCTCGAGTGAAAGTATTGCGGATCTGCCTGTATATGTAAACTAAATTGCACTGCAAGACTTGCGGAAGTTCTGTTTTCCACGAGCTTCGGTTACTGAGGCAAGGCAATGTGAATCAAGTTATTTATATAGGCAGTGAAAAAAAAATGGACAGCATACAAATAGTTTGCAATAGGGTTGAGAACTTTATAATAGGGAGATATGCCGACTAGGGGGAGGGGGGGGGTTTATTTACACTAGTCACAAGGACGGTAAAGGCAAGGTCGCAACAACAAAGATGGCGGACGATAGACACCACCTCGTCCTCCTCTTGTCCGCTAGCTATATATTTCAGCATCTTCAACATCCGCAGGGCAACCGGCTCATAAGAATATGAAAAAGCTACACAGCCGCTGCTATAGTAGCCCTTACAATTCGACCACCAAGCCTTCCGTCGGAAAGTGCTTTCCGTGTTGCATTTGCGTGCTTCGCTCCTCCAACGCATGTTTGGCCACCAACGCCCGATGCTTCGGTAATCGCCTAGACGGTATGCGCCACCTGACACGAGAGGCTACTGCTCTTTCTCTCTCTCTCGGTCGATACGCCGTAGTGGATACGCGCCACGCGCCTCGCACCCCAAAGAAGAAGAGCTCGTTCCTGGTATGAGCCATGTTTTGAGGTCTGATATATTGTTTATTATTATTTTACAAAATTCCAATTTACGTTAATTTACTGATCGAAATTTATTACCTTCTACCTTGAGCTACTTCCAAAAAGCACACTAATTCCCTATAAGATAAAATAAAATACGGCTCTAACATCAGTTAGTTTCAGTGCATAATTTCAACCCACCTGTTTAACCGCCGGCTTTGTGGCCAATCCCCCGTGGTGGGTATGCGCCATGGCATAGGAAGCAAGCAAGCAAGCAAGCAAGCAAGCAAGCAAGGTCGTCACACTGACAAGTATCCTATTGCTTTTTGCGTTTTCTTCCTAGTTATTCCTTCTCTCTTTTCTTTGTGTGCTTCCGTGTATATGCCCTCTCGATGTAGTCAGACTTGCTTGAAGATACAGTTCTTTCTCGAGCCAGGAGGCTAGGCCTTGTCGGCTCCCATCTTCTCGGGGATCTCTGGTCGACGCCTTTTTTTTTCACATCGCTGTGTTCATATTATATGAACTCATCATATTCATGTGATATCAGTGTGTCCATATAAAAAACAGAATCAGGTTTGGACACCCTCCATTGTCGCCGCCGTATCGGAAGCTAAGTATTTTACAATTTCAACACTTGTTCACCTCGCCATTCGCCTTACGTTCAACCACTCTCAGGCATATCGTCGCTGCGTACAAGCTTACCAGTAAATGTTGTTTATTGTCTTAAGGGCCAACACAGCAAAAACAGAGGGGACAAAAGGAGCGAAGAGAGCGCTGAACACAGCGCTACCTTCAGCTCTCAGGCGTTTCATGGGCTGTTTAAAGTTCTTATAGGCTTCTTCAGTTACTATACATCCTGCAAAGATTTTAAAAATATTTTTGTAGCTCCAACAGCAGCCGAAATGAAACGTTTTTATTTATATCGTTCGGCCACAGGATGTTGCATCATCAGCGCACAATTCGCGATCTTACGAACTGCTACTACCATAAATACTCCTTCAGCCCAGACAATGCTGTTCGTTTGGAAGTCCGTCTGTACTCAATGGTTTCATACGAGTAAAGTTTAGCAAGTTAGCAAAGCTCCTTGTTGGCTGATAGCGGTTACTTAGGCGGATTGTGATCATATGTGCTGAGATTCTTCACAGCTCAGGCACATATCCCCACAGTAGTAACGTATACTAGCGATAATAAAATATTTCCAAGAAATGGCGTATGAAATTTTACAATCAAGTACTTCGATTAGAAACAAATTTATCCGATACGCACTTCTACAGACACTGAAGGAAAACATTAGATTGAGAAATACGAAAAACTGGGCTTCTCTAATAACGAATCCGTCATTCACAGCGAGAACAGAGCTTTTTTAAACCAGAAAATGACGAGTGTGGAAACTCAGAGTGGCGCCACCTGTTGTAGACTATGCCATACCTCTCACGTGACGTAAGCACTGGCTGATTTAGAGAGAGAGGCATAAAGGGAGGCTACGTGGAGATCTCGTCAACTCGTTCATTCTGGAACGAACAGTTCAAATTGAGGAACAGCAGCAGGACCTTCGGCAGCAATTTTCTACGCAACAAAGTGATATATTGACATACAAGAGACGGTGATACAATTACATAACAAAAAGTTCGGCATGAGTTACATTCTTGTAACACACGATGGCGAAAGCCTGCTACACATCTGGTCATACATTATACAATCGGGGTCAGACTTCTCTGTAAAATATATTGGTAATGCATTAAGTTATTCAATCGGGGCTAGACTTCTTGCAAGACATAACAAGCCGCAATGGGAAGTACACGTGTGACACTAAGGCGACTTCCTGAAGTACACAAATGACGAGCGCAGTACCTAAAGTGCAGCATGTGAGTGCACAGACTAGGCCACACCTTTAGTCAGCTAGATGGCGGCGACGTGATGTGTGCGATCACGCACGCACAAGGCACACCTTTAGTAAGCCAGAACCGTGGCTTCAGGGAAGCGTGCTCGTCTCGCACCCCGGATGCCCGGGCTCGATTCCCACCCAGACTGAAATGTACGAAATCTTCTTTTCAAAGCCACTAATTTACTTCGTTTACAGGAACCTCCCTGAGAAATGTTACGTCTATCTGAGCTTTTTTTTTTTTTTTTTGCGGCGTCGGCCATTTTTCCTCACGGTGCAGTTTCGCCGAGGTCACCGCCAAGGGCACACCAAGGGCAGCGCCAACATAGACACCTAAGGCTTTCGCCTTAATAATATATTGATCTAACTCGTCTTGGTAGTTTCCTTTAGTGTCCCTTTACACAGCGATAGTTTGTTACCGCACTATTATTTCGTCTCAACTAAAGCTTGCGGTGCCCGCACTTGCTACGTGCTGCTCAACTTTGCTGCTGTCTCCATAAGCATACGGGAACTTTCTGCTACCTCTCAACGTGCAGGACTTGCCCCCCCCCCCCCCTCCCCCCTCTTCAGTCAGCATCCCAGTACCTACGCACCGCAACAAATGGCCGAGTTGACTGCAAGACGCTCAGAATTGACTTCCCAAAATCCGGGCCCGGAAGAAAAAGTGAACGTGTCCTAGGGGCAACGTACTACCCGAAAAGCGAAGAGCGAATCGGGGATTCCGGATGTTGCTGGAACGATCAACCATGCACGGTGCAATCCAGGGGCGCTCTCAGAAGGCAGACTACATTCACCTCATGGCCAAGTATCTCCGAAACCTGAGCCCCCTGACGAAGGAATATATTCAAAGCTTTGGTACGTCATTGTTTCTTGTCGGTGATCGTCGTGGCCACCAGTGTATCTTTGTCCACAGCAAGTTGAAGGCTTCTCCCAGAGATCTCCAATCATCCCTGTCGTGCACCAGCAGACCCCATCTTACGCCAGTCAATTTTTACAGCGAAGCTATCTATGGTATAGGGTTCTATGCAGTTTTCATGTCCGTCAACAGGACGGCGTGTGCAAGAACTCAGCTCCCGAATTTTACGCAAAATCGCTTCATTCTATGCAAAAGCTTATACGTCTCATCACTTGGATATGCATTTTCAGTAGATTAGTTATTAATAAGCGCAAATAACAAAATGAGTTGACTCTGAGGTAGATAATAAGGGTTTTTCAAAGGTCTGCGGCTGTGCTACTCGCGTCGGCCATTTGTACGCTCGCACCGCCCTCCCTTTGTCGTCGTCCTAAGCGCTTGCGTGCCTATTTTCCTTCCGCTCTCCCGGCGTGGCGGTCCCGTCGCGCCTGTCTAGTTTCCGCCGGCTCCCCGAGGTGGCGGTAATGTTCCACGCGAATGCATGCCGCCGATCAAAATAAATGTGTGTGCGCGTGTGGGATGGCTGTTGCCGCCGCTGAAGACAAATAAAATTTGCTCATACCTTTCATCGAAATTCTGTGTCACCTCTATGTCGTGTGCTAAACTGCTTCGCTGGTAATCCACCTTGACAGCAGTGGAATGGAGCGTGATTTTTTTCTAATTTCACCACACCGCCCATTTCTTTGTAGTCCCCCCCTCCCCCCCCCCCCCCCCGACTACGCTTCCGTTCTCGTGCCAGCCATTCTAGAACTCTAATAGACCATCGATTATCCGTCCTACGCATCACACCAACTCAATTTGTTGCTCTTATTGTCAAGTAGAATGTCGGCTGCTATATTACAGTGCTTTATAGCACGCTCCCTCCTCATTCCCCTAAAGGACACTTTTCACCCACACCGCAGCGTGCAGGTGAAACCCAAGCCTGAAGGTGTAGAAATACCCAAGCCGGTAGAAGTACCAACCTCTACGGGGTGGTGGCATGGAGTACACGTAGAGCATTGAGCTTATGTGCCCAGGAACCCACGTTAGAGTTTTTGTCAAAAGTCAGTACGTCTTCAGTCTTGGAGACTTCTGCATCTTCAGTCTCGAGTTTCACCCGCACGCTGCGGTGTGGGTGAAACGTGTCATTTAGAGAAATGAGAATTAAGGGAGCGTGATAAGGTACTGCAATGTAGTTGTCATAAAATAGAGATGGGTGATTTGTTATTCGAAGCAGAGGGAGGTGCACTAGAAAATTGTCGGCCACAACTACAGCTAGCAGCACAATTTCAACACATGATAGCGCAACGATCTCTCGGCGTATCTTACATGCTTTCTTAGTTTTCTTTTACTCGCTTCTTAATTTTGCCGTGTTTTCCCTCGTTTCCTGTAACTTTGAAAGCATTTTTGTTAGAGGTGTTCTATTGACTGTTTCATGCATGGCTGAAAATATTCTATTGACTGTTTCATGCATGGCTGAAAATATTTACTTTATGTGCGCATTAAGCTCACGTCAGGCAGCTGGAAAAAGTGCATGTAATTGTGGGTGGTGACTGACATTTATTTTCGATTGCAGGCTGCACTTTCGTACATGGATGGGCGCATCTGCGTTACGGTGTATTTGACGAGTACGATGCACGGGCCGATGATCGATCTCCAGAAACTTACGCGAGATAAGGTGAGCAGCAGGCGTCCGATTTGTTCGTGAAGTGCGCTAGATACATTTTCCATCCACGAACTCACTCTCAGAATGCTTTGATAACGACTGCGAAGGGATTCAGTGTTCTGCATACTGGCTGGCATCAATAGGCAGCTTTAGAAAAGGCACGTTCAAGCTTGGTATGCCCGCAGCGCAAGCCGCTACAGGCATGCGGGACATTGGTAGGAATGAATATCAGATTAGGGTCCGCGCTAGCATCGCGCGCTTGCATCGCAGTTATCCCATTCGAGAGGGAAAAATAATACAAAAACAACCAATTGTCACTTGTACACTTGCTGCAGTTTAAGTATGAGATGTGTCCTTATAACGGGGAAAAAGATTAGAACAAGAAAAATATTTTTGCCGTTGTCCGCCGGAACAATACATGCTTCGCAGCCGGATCAGTTGCCGGTTAAACAAAAATACGGCAGACTTGCACGATCTTGAAGAATCATTACTCAATTTCCAGCGAAGCTGTTTCTTTCGAGCAGTTACAATAAGAACTTCAGTGGTCTGTAAAGAAATCACATACCTTAAAACGCTGCCCCTATACGACTTGCCCGTTTGAAACCTTGCCGGCTTTTAACGCTTTCGAGCACTTGTTAGGGAATTTTTGCAAAGGCAAGTATTTATCCATCCATTCTACTTCGGCAAAACATATTGGCCATAACGTCGCCCCCAGCCGCCTCTTTACCGCTAAATTTGATATTGCTTGCATTCATGGACAGCCAGATAAATTCTGGTTTGTTCGTAAAACACATCCACTTATATCCACTTATCCGCTGTATGTAGTTCTAACAAGGAGCGTTGGATGTGCACATTATCGCAATACTTTTCAACGGTTACATCATTTTCAGGACAATGCAAACCGTCTAACAAATATAGCAGGGACTGCTCTGGCTCCTTCAACAAAATCGACACCTCTCCGACCCTGCCTCCAGACAGACACCGCCGGACGTTTCCAAAGGGTCGTCAGTGGAAGATCATTCCAAGTGAGGAATAATCTAAAAGATGCCTCCACCGAAAGACTGGGACTTCATGTTTACCTTTCATACTTATTTTTCTGAAAAATCCTTGATATACGTTTTTTAATCATATTTCTGATAAAACCCCTGACGAAGCTCTTGAGTCGTCAATTACTAAATTAAAAACTGACCTAATAAACCTAACAAAGCGGTGCCATAAAAAAATGGCTGTGGTTTAACTCTGGTTAAACCGAGGCGAGTAACGATAGCTACAGACCCCCGGCTGCGCTTAGGCTTAGCTTGTAGTTAGACATGTAGTTAGTGAGTTGCCGAAGAATCGATGCCCATGGTCTGACGTCACACAGAGGGCGCGGCGAGCGCGCCAGCTGTGGCGGTTTCCAGGCAACGGCGGACCTGTAGGAGCGGTGGCCGCGCGGCGACCGCGACGAGCCGAGTTGCTGGAGAATCGAGGGCCGTGGTGTGACGTCACAGTGCGGCCACGGCTCAAAGTGCGGCGACGGCGAAGAGGCGAAAACCTGGCCCAATTTTGCTATTGCTACAATAGCAGCTTATAGATTAATCCTATGAAAAACAAGTTTTTAGTCTAAGTTCTCGTCAAAAACAGCAAAGTTATACTCTTTGTATCCCAGTCGGATCACGTTTAAGTCCTGCTGACGATCACTTCACATTTCTAGGTGTTGAACTAGATCGTAACCTGAAATACTACAATCACGTGCCTGCGATAAAAAAGAAACCATACATGTATGGCATGCGGACGATTATCAAAGCTCCTTCCTTCTTTAATCACTCTACACTTATCCCTCGCTATTACTCGTTCATTCCCTCTCGCATTAATTTCCGTATATCATACATGTAGCTTCATACCATTACAAACATTGCAAAAGCACGTCGTAAGATTACTTACATTTATCCCCCATTGCATACTAATTACAAATTCCCTAATGACAAAAATATTCTCGCAGTCGACAAGCTAGTTAGTTACAATTTCGATATACGTTTGGTCAGATCTCTCAAGAATGAAGCTCCGGTTGCGTTAATTCCAACAGCATATCTGGCGAATACTAACAATACGCTAGGCTTGCTTCAGGCAATAACTTCCGTATCCCGAAAATACGTGCTAACTACAGTAAACAGACAGTCATCTTTTCATCTCTTTTACCGGGCAACAAAATTCCACCAATAATAAAATCATCCCACTCTACTTATTCTCTTAAAAAAACAAAATTTTGATGATGAAGCCAGAATAAGCGTAGTTGTTTTTTATTGTGACATGTTTTAGTGATGTTAAAAGTAATGTCCTGTATTTTATGCATTGTTATTTTACCTTGTATATCTGGCATATATGTTAAACATTTTTTTCTTTGTTATTTTAATGGCCTATTACTTCTAATAATTCCAATATGTCCACACCTTCTTCTTACAGCGCTGAAGTTTTGGTCATTATGCTTGCCTTTTATCGGCTTCTTGGTAATCTTAATATTGCACTGTATACTTACTTTCTGATTGATTCTTTCATTGAATTTTATCGTACTAATTTCAAAGCATTGTATAGTGTTCTTTCTATTAGCACTTGCCATTGTTAAAGGTATAACAAATAACTTCTTAATACGTTTTGTCATTGCAAATTACTTTTTCTACTCAGTGCATCATCATGACAGATCTTCGTACAGTCTCCGACTATGGGACCTCCTCCTGTATATGACACCCATCCAAATATGTATAACTCTATCGCACCAATAGGTCTTCAACATTTTTTTCCCCTTCATCTGTTCTATACAGAGCAAGCATATTTGCTGCGCTGTGGCGACGAACAAACCTTAGTTGTAAATCAGCGCTCTGTGTCTGTCTTCGTGTGGTCTCCCCTTCTTTTTGCATTGTTTTAATCCAGATTGCTGGGACTTGAGCGTCTCTTGCATGACAGCCAACAAGAGCACGACAAAACGGTGTGCTTCTTGTTGACCTCCACTGGACGTGACCCGGCGCTCACGTGACGGATGGTAAAGCTGGGAATTGGCTCTGAAAGCGCACTTTGATTCCTCTGCACTGTGTAAATACGCTGGAGAAACAGGTGGTCATGCCAAGAATGGTCCTCGAACGAACCCTAAAAACGTAGCCATGTGGCGCGAGTTCAACGTGCGATGTGTCAAAGCGAATCAATAGAACTGAGGAACTGAAGCGTTCGATCTGCATGGTCAAAATAAAAACGAGAAGCTCCCGCTAAATTCCGCGGCAAGCATGCGGAGAAATACTGAATAAAAAAAAGCAAAAGCTAGGTGCGACTTATTATTGTTTATAGCAGGTGTTTATACACCGGTGTTAAGCCAAACGGAAGTAACTATGACACTAGTCGACATTAAAATTGCTATTAACTAAACTTTCCTTTCTCCGGGAAAATGAAGTAAAAGCTGCAGGTTGCAGTTTTGCAGCTTTCAGGTACACTGTACAGTTCAGAGACCAGGTGGAGTACACTTGCTAATATTAGGGAGACAAGACACACACGCTCTAGTAAAAGAATAGGCTTCAATTAAGGTTCTCAAACCAAAGCGAGTATTAAAACGTGGGAGTCTTCAATGGCTGTCGCGGAGTATGCAACGCTACGACGTGGAAGGGGACCGGAGGAGACTAGCCAAGACTAGCCAAGTGCGTCTGTAGTCGAGGAGTCGGGATATTGACAAGGACGCAGCTCAGCAAAAGTTAACAATTAAGTTACATCGTGAAGGTCAGAACAAGAGTGCTAGAAATGGCGGGGCCGCCTAAAGGGCCCCTGAACCATCCCGAGGTCGAAATTTAGTTGTGATGTTGCAGTTGTGCACGAGTCTGCAACGAACACGTCGCCACGAGAATATTTCGAAATGGTGCCGTAATAGCGGAGTTACACGCGTTTGATGATCAAAACACGGCCCTCGCTCGTTTCGCTCTTTCCTTCGCTAAACTCCGTTCGCAAATCCAACAGCAAATAAAATGCCCAATTATAATAATGATGACACCAAGGATGATGCCAATGTTTATTTCTTCAGCGTTTTACTCAGTCTTGAAAGAGCTTGATAGGGCCAAGAAGCCGGTCTGCAGAGCAGTGCACGTGGTGGTCATCCGTGGAAGCTCTTACCTAAACGGTCCGTGGCAGCAGTGAGTGGTGGCGTTGTCTGCGGAGGTCACTTATGACTGATGGAATGGGAGAACTCAGAAATGTCACTAATAGCGTGGATAAAGCACCAAACTCGGCCTCGGGGGGGGGGGGGGGGGGGGGGCAGTTAGAACCCCCTCCCCCCCGTCCCTGCGCCACTGGCTCCTATCTAAATACGCGGAAAAGGAAAAATCGCATTTCTCGGCAACCACTGCCTCAGATTTGATGAGGTTTGTTGAATTTAAACTAAAATGTTACCATCTAGTGAATGTTGCTTGCGAATTTTCGATTTAGGTCGTCAATTTTTCAATAAAAATTCGCAAAAATCGAAAAGTTTCAGAAAACAACACTATGAAGTTCTGTAACTCGGCAATGAAAAGCGATATCACAGTTCTGTCAATTGCACCTAATAGTACATCTAAACCGGCCAAAATTGATATATATTACATGGCTCTCAAATAAACGACTAATATGTGAGTAGAACGTTTGCAAAGCCCTTGTAAACAATATAAAAAATTCACACAAGATATAAATTGACATCAAATTTGTCCGCTTTGGATGCTCTAACGGTTGCAGTTTACAGAACTGCGATATCTGTTCTTTGTGTAGAACTACGAATTTCTAAACTTTGTGCTTCTATTTTTTTTTCAAGCCTAACATTTTCTAAAAATTCCTTTTAAGAACTTGAGGCCTTAAATCGAAATTCCGCTTCCAACGTTCACTAGAATTTAATTTTATCTCTCAAATGCACAAATTTCACAAAAATCAGCACAGTAGTTATCTCAGAAAGGTGTTTTTTTTTGCGTTTTACGTGTATTTGAATAGACGGCATCGGAGTTTGGCCCGAGCTAAAGCTTCCTCTTAACCTTAACATCACTGTTTGCCAGACACAAAGCCCATCATGTTGAAACGTTCCCCACCTTGCGCTTATTTTGACCCTGAGTACTACATTTCTTGCAGCTTTAGCTGTGGAAACTCGAGTTACTGAAGACTACGTCAAGCTGGATACGGGCTTCGAGACGCAGGAATAAATTACGATGACTGGCGTCATCGAAGGTAACCTCGACCCTCTCCCTGCCGGTAAGAAATACGTCGTCACTTTCGCGTTTGCCATCAAATGGGCCGCACCAAGACTTGACGGGGCCTTCGGCTGGTAGGCACTCCTGGCGGCTCGCGTCGCAAACAGCAATGGGCTCAAGTCCAAGAGGTCAAATGTCGTACAAGTACTGTACACGCCTTCTCCTGTAACGACCACAGTGGCCACTACCACGGCGGTCACTACGACGAAGGTGACCACAACGGAAGCAACTGCAACTGAGATAACCACAACGGAAGCAACCACAAACGAAGTAACCACAGCGGAAGCAGTCACTACAGAAGCCAGGTCTACGACGGGAAGAGCTACGACGACGACCGCTGAAGATGAGCGCACGCAGAAATCACGTGGTGTACCGCAACCGTGGGTGTGCGCCTTGATAGGTGGGCTCACAGCAATGATCGTGATTGCTACTGTTCTGGGCGTGCAACTCAGAGTGAGCACGAAAAGCCGGAGAATGTACGATTTTCTGGCCGGCCGACCACGGACAGATCAACATGTATCTGCCAGTGCTTCAGCTGTGCTGTAGCGATACATGTTTCCACGGCATCGAAATGATGACAAAAAAAAAATGTCGGATTTCGGACTGTGCCAGACGTGTTGTTACCTCGCTCCTCAACTGTCTATACTTCGAACGAGTGCCCCCACACTAGCTGTATGCGGTCATTGATGACCACATAAAGCCAACAGATAATGAAGCCAAGGAAAGCATCGGGGAAATTAAGCGTGGATAAAATTAGAATGTAGAAAATAATGAAGAAAAGGTGAATGAACGTGGACGAAAAGATAACATGTCGCCGGCGGGAGCCGAACCCGCAACCTCCACATTACGCGTGCGTTGCACTACCAATTGTGCTACGGCGACGGCCATCAATTCGTCCACTAACTTGGGTATTTATGTTTACTATAGATCTAGTCCTAGAAGGGTTAGCCAGCGCCACTCAGAACCATGGTGGGCTGATGCCCTTTTTAGCCCGATGGCGTCATGTAACACGTGGTCTTGGGAGAGCAGGCGCGTGGCGAATAAACCCTCGCGTGCTATACCTAATGACATCAAGGCTGCCAGATTCGAGACCCTCGCAATGAATAAACGAGAGAAGTTGGGAAACGAGGGGCTCAATTTTGTTAATCACGATCAGATAAAGCCAACAGACAATGAAGTCAAAGGAAAGCATCGGGTAAATTAAGTGTCGAGGAAATTGTAATGTAGGAAATAATGAAGAAAGGGAAATCAAAGTGGACGAAAAGATAACTTTAAGCCGGCGGGAGCCAAACCCGCAACCTCCGCATTACGCGTGCTTTACACTACCATTCGTGCTGCGGCAACGGCCATCAGTTCGTCCACTAACTTGGGTACTAATTTGGGTACCGGCGCTCAGCTTACATCGGTGCCAGCTTTTTGACAAGAGATAGAGAGAGAGAGAGAATTTATATGAAGGGAGATCAGAGAGGTCGGCCTGAGATAGCGCGCTCTAGCCTGCTTTTCTGCACAGGAGGAGGGGAAACGGGGACGTGAAGGTGCTTTGAGGGATGGTGACGACACAAGAGGGATGCGTGAAGACAGGTTGGTACGCCTCCTGATAGGCGGCAACCGGAAGATCCTTTAGACACTGCGTCCCGGCTGTTTCGAATTGAAGGTCTCCAAATGGTGTCCTTTCGAGCAGAGTTCAATCCGGGGGAACAAAAAGAAGTCGGCCGGGGAAAAGTCAAGACGTGGCTGCGTGGCGTTTCCACGTTGTGCTTGGCCGACAATTCCCTCACTTTCAACGATGTTTGCCTCTGCGCACTGTCGTGATGGGGGATCCAGGTAGTATGCAATCTCACTGCCGACGCGGGGAGCCCTGGTTATTTCCCTAGCGATCGAGTACTTCCGTGCAAGATCAAGCGTCGACACTTTGAACATATGTAGCGCGCCATTTTGAACTCTTACCTAGGTAAAGAAAATGAAATCAAAGCACCTTTCTTAAAGAAAGGTGGTTGAACGCGAAGCTTTCTTCCATGCAAAATGAATCACAGTCAAAGCCCAAAGCAAACGACCACGCAGCGAAATAAAGAAATGCTGAGTGACCCGAAGCGATGCATATGTGATTTGATTGCTCGTTTATGATTGTATTTCTTGAATGTTGTAGTTGAATGAGGAGACATTTCGTTGAGTTGCTTAACCTTTATTTTAGATCATGTAGCTTTTGATTATACGCGCACACTCACCATGCACTTTCACGGACGACTCTACACTTGAACAGTGTTGCCTTGTGATCGCTGTGGTAGACGGTCAGTCTCTGGCGTTGCTGATACACGGGATCGGCCTTACGGGCACGATCGCGCTCGCATTTACGCTCGCGTACGGCAGCCTCTTCTGCCGTGCGCTGCACCCACGGCCTACCCATTGTGACGGCCGGGAATGCATTGCGTGACACGCGTAATGCAATGCAGATATATACAGTTCGTCTGGATAGCGTGGCATTGCAGTACCCATTGCTCTTATCGGTACAACTGCGAATATAAACTGTAGTGTTCTACGATACGTATGTCGTGCTCCGTTGTTCTATTGTGTGCGCAGATAGTTGCATTGTGTAAGCTGGCTTTCCTGCAGTGCGTTTTCGGCGCTCACGGACGAATCAGTGAGACATAGAAAGCTTCGCTTTAAAAAAAAACAAAGAAAGGTACTTCGTTTAGCAATCGAGTGTTTCTCCCTGTACCGCCTCGCCGACACCTGCAGTGGCTCGCATGCATAGCTTCAACACCCCTGCCTACCAATTTTGCCTGCGTGCGCCGTCGTGCAGCTGTACAAACAAGAACATAATTGGAACGCTACACGAACACAGAGCGATGTCTGCTCGGCATTTGCGCATCGAGCACGAATAAAATGCGTGAAAAGCGTTTTCAGATATTTTCTTTTTTAAACGATTTTCATGGAATCTACGCAGAAGATCATCAACGTTCAGAAATTGTTACTATCCGCCTCTTCACTGGTTGCAAAGCGCGCTTGCCTGAAACCCCTTGCGAGAGGTGTGTGCTGGTCGCACGTGAAGGACGAAGTTGACGGAAGGAGCTGCACGCGTTGCATCAGGCTCGAAGTTTTCTGCTAAATTTACCACTGGGAACACTGGCACTGCAATCGCTTGGCTAGAATGGGAATGATGGTTAGTATTAGAATTTGTCTCGTCTCGGTGCTTGTGGATTCAGACGTTCTCGTCACGGTCTTGCGCTTTATCTTTCTAAATTTCCAAGCAATAACGTTCTTCAGAAGGCATCAAGGCAATAAGACTCTGCGTACATGAATATACCACCTTATAACGCAATGTTTTGTTGATTAAGATCAATTTTCACAGTCATCAAGTCGTTTCAAGGCTAACCCATGCAGGCAGTTTCCAATCATTCCCATACTGGCAGAACCACCATGATTGATCCTTGCACAAAAGCGCCAGAATTTCCTTGGTGATGTCTTACAGAAAACTGAAACTCGGAAGCAAAACGCGCATGGTTGAAATGCCGTGGCACATTTGTCACACTCTTGTTTTTGTTGTTTTTATTCCGTCTGCGCTACTGGGGGTCCGGCCAAGAATTTGGCGGTTTCCGTAAAATGAGTAGTAACAGATTAGAAAATAAAAACCTAAAGACAATTATTTCACGGCTTTCATAGTGGAATGGTCATCGTATTAGAATTGATAGAATTCGAACGCACTGCCTTTCGGTATACCTCTTTGGGTATTGATGATCACACCTCGTCCACTGGAGGCCCCGCGAGCGCGAAAAGGAGATCTATGTGTTCCACCACAATGGCCGGGGCGCCAACTCCCAAGCAAAATAGGAGAGTGGATAACCGGGCCAGTTGGTATATATTCATGGTTGTTTGGAAGCGCAAACACACGTGAAAAAGGCTGATTTCCATACTTTGGTGATCGCAGGCTTTTTCTCTGACCTGCAATGCAGAAGGTACCGTTATATACGCGGTATGGAGAGCAAGACGAAGAAAGTCGAGCACTAACTTGCAACCATGCAGGAATTAAATAAACTAGAAGGGAGCATCACGTCACACAGCCAATCTTGGCAAACGAACTCTTCGTGAAGCGATTCCCTTCGCCTTTTCCCTCGCACTGCCGTGCCAACACGTGACCTCTGAGACTCAACGTATTGGCCGAAAATCATTAGTTCCCGGTAGTTTTTAATCGATGCCCACTTGTTCGGCTGCCCTGCCGTAGCTCTGCCTGCAAAGCGGGAGCACTAAAGCCTACCGCATGCTTTGACGTAAAGATCACGTGTTGGTCTGACTCGTTGAGCTTCAATTGTGTTGCGCCATGCTTGCGCCCAAACATACACGGGGAAGCTATCACTTTGTCAAACAGTCACACATGCGTACGTCAAGCCGTTTTGCACCAATGTCCTTTTCTGTTACTTTCACCTAGTAAAGGTGACTATTGCAGCGATATCAGCTGGTTATATTCAGTTACATGCTTCGACTGAAGGGTGAATGATAGGAAATGCATGCACCCTGCAAATACACTGCTGATAATTGCGTTGAGAAAGCACGTTGGCAGCTTCTTTATAAATAAGCTGCTGCCGTAATTTCTCAACAAATTCCTTTCAGGAATGCACGACTGCAGCAGACGATTTCATTTCATTATTTATTTCTTTACGATCGACGTTTGTGTAATACCTGCACCGCCCTGAAAGTAAATCTTTCAGGGCCGTTGGGGCAATAGTGTGAGGGTGTCGAACCGAAATCTTTTGGGGTTCGGTTTGCGTTCGAGTTCACGCTTTTCGGTTTGGTTCAGGTTCAGCTCCTGAGCGAAAATAATAACGGTTCGAACCGGTTTGTAACATCCTGAACCGGTTCGTTGGGGTTCGCATGGTTTCAAAGGGAAAAAAAAAGAAGACTCGCTTGCCCCTGGTTAAGAATTACGAGATGATTCTGGAGAACTATACTTTTTTTTTCTTTTTTGCACGGGCATTACCTTGAAAATGTTATCACAAAAAACTATGCGACATCCACAGTTTCATTTAGGGGTCGCGATTTGTAAATTCCATGTGCTTCGTGCCTATGCAACCCCCCCCCCCCCCCCAAAAAAAAAAAATTGTCTTCGTTGAATTCGTGAAATTGTCGGCGGTGGTTGTCCATACAGTACAAATGACATACCCAGTCTACTGTTAACTACCCTTGCGTTTACATTTTATTAAGGAAGGCACCTAAGAGGACGTTGCAAAGCGGGCTGCTGGGCTAGTTGACTCATGGCAAGAAACCGAGCACGAAAGCAGGACAGGACGGGAGAGGCGGCAAAACCGGCGCTCGACTCACAAACAGGTGCATCCGCACGAGTCGCGCGAAATACAGCTGTGGCGGTGAGATTTACCCGAACTACGTTTTCAAGTGAATTGAGAGGCCGAAAATTTTGGCCTCCAAACGGGTGATGCATAGGACATCAAAGGCGGATGTCAACTGGGTTTAAAGACTACTCCATTTTGAAAAACGTAAGTTAACAGAAGGAAATAATTTCTTTTCTTTTTTTTTCCGGATGTCGTTTAGACGTTCAGTAACGGTTAGGTTCGAACAAAAAATAACGCCAAGGATTTTATTTTTAAAACGAAGCTTTATATTTCTAGGCAAGATCGTATATGGCTAGGCGAAATCGCCTGTGTACAGAAAGCTATCATCATCAGCATTGGCTCGAGGGTCATCATCTTATTCCGCAGCTGGCTCGTTGGCGCCTCTCGGGTTGCGCTCGCTCGTGCTCGGCAGGCGCTCGTGCCTCCGCTCCCGCGTTCGTCATCGTGGTCGTCGTCTTCCACAGCTGGCTGCGTTGCCGCTAATCATTCCAGCGAAGAATTTCGCTTCTCTTCTGCCGTCGTAATGGGGAGGGCGCGTTTCCGGGGTTATGAGCCATCGCGTAAGGGGGTATGAGCCAATAATTGTCTTACGCAACGGACAGGTTTAATTTTGAAGCAATTTACCTTCAAAGAATCGCAATTGCGACAGTGGCGGGCGAATGCTGCTAACCACGCCGCCGAACAAACTCGAGACATCGAGCGCAAGCGACAACGGCTCACTGCGGGCATACCGTCGGTGACGTCGTTCTCTCCGTCGCAGCCGAACGTGTGTGTAACCTCATAATTGCGAAATACTTTAATGAACCCTCGGGATTAACCCAATGATAAATACCGGGGCCGCGCGTTTCAGCTTCGCTGGTTAACCATCTGCACGAAGTAAAAGAGCCAACGATTTGTTTTAGTTGGCATTTGAGGGCGATGGTACTTAAACGGGTTGCCTTTCTGGTATTCTGGGGTCGCGTATTGACAAGGCTATTGTAGAAGTATAGGAAACTTGATTTATCTGGTGCTGATGCTCACTTTTGCACGACGCGCCCAACCAGAGATAACATGAGTGCCTCGCGTGCCCCAACATCATGATCCGAGCGATTGTCCGCGTATGCCTATGCTGACACACTTGGCAGGAAGAAAATATTAAGAAAGGTCAAACTTCGTATGTTTGTTGATGATTGGGTGCTTTATACAAACTTTTCTAGCATTGAAGACCAACTCGAGTTGAAGAGCGTTCTTGCTTCGTTTTGCCAATGAAGCCACTCCTTGCAAATGTCGATTAACATTAAGAAAATAGTGTCGATGCCTTTTACTGACAAGAAAGGGCCTTTGTATTTCGCTTACAGTAACGCAAACAAATATCTCTAGTGCGTCAACGAATTTAAGTATCTGGGAGTCACTTTCACGAATAATTTGATATGGCACAAGCACGTTGACCTCATCTATTAAAAAGCGCTTCAGAGACTTGGTTACGTCAAACGCACGCTGACAAATTCCACTAAGGAGTGCAAACTCACGGCCTACAAAACGGTAGTTCGACCCATCCTTGAAATTTGGTCTCCTCACCATCAATGCGACATAGATAAACTTGAAGCTGTACAAAAATAAAGCAACAAGATTTATATAGGGCAGGTACGATCGCCATTTCTCACTCTCCTCGCGTGCTCAGCTATTATCCCTACTGTCGCTGGCTCAGACACGCACATGTGATCGTCTTATCGTGCTTCACAAAATTGCGAGTTCTTCTGTTCATGTCCGCGTGCCTTTTTTTTTTTTTTTTTTCGTCACAAGCTCTGTGCGCAGAACCAGGCGTACAGATTCGATGAACATTGTCCCGCTCAGGTCGCAACTGAACTGCTTCAAATTTTTTATTTCTTCCGTCAACAATTGAATTGTGGAGCAAGTTTGATGGATCCGTTAGAAGACTACCCACGGAACAATCTTCTACAGAAGTGATAAAATATATGTCGTGTTAGTATTCGTTAGCATTTTTAGTTTTGATCTGCGTTCTGTAAACCTGTTTTACCTCTTCTGTGTGACCAATTAACCTGTTATATTTTGTAATCGCGTTCTTGAATCTTCAAGGTTTTGTATTGACCCACCCTTGCTATGTCTAAGTATGGAGACAGCAGTATTTGTAAATAATAATAAATGAAAGAAAAGAAAAAAAGAACAAATAATAAATTCCGCAGTAGGCGACTGATTGGTGAACACTCACGACTTCCATTTTAAGGTGGCCCAGGCGCTAGAGGGGTAAATGACAGTTCTGTGTTCAAGGAAAGGTTTTATCAACTGGAAGAGGTTTTTACAGCAGTTATGAGATGTGAGAAACTGTAATACTGTGAAGTGCCAGACGCTGTGGAAAGCACCTTTGAAACCAAAAGAGAATAATGAGGCATGTAGCTTTTTTATCTTTAATTTCATCGAGTTTCTTAGGGAGCGCGTATAAGGGGTGAGAGAGAGAAGCTACTTATGTGAAAGCAGACATTTTTGTCTGCGTGCACACGACCGCTGACATGCTACTCTGCATGGGAAAAAGGAATAAATGATTCCAGAGGGGAGTGGAAAAAAGCAAAATAAATGGGGTGCCCTATTTTCATGTGTAAAACCAAATTATGTAGGATCGAGGAGATTATCAAAGTAATATCGACGGGAATTTAAAAAGTCGTTATAAATGTTGGTAAAATATAGAATTCATTATATTAGACCGGTATGGCGAGAGTGAATAGGCACCGTGGTTAGGTTTTCCTACAAAAATAGTGCAACCTTTTCGCCGACCAATACGACAGTTCAATAATTAAAAAAATTATATATGAAAAGGAAATGTCGGTTGCTTATAAGAAATGGAACTTTCGACGTGGGAAAAGTGTGCTCGCCCAACCCCTGAGCATAACGGGTGTTACCTAAGGTAGTTCGATTTCCTTAATGGTGAAAGGCCAGTCGCAAGTCAGATTCTGGTAAGTCACCCGCCGTGGTTGCTCAGTGGCTATGGTGTTGGGCTGCTGAGCACGAGGTCGCGGGATCGAATCCCGGCCACGGCGGCCGCATTTCGATGGGGGCGAAATGCGAAAACGCCCGTGTACTTAGATTTAGGTGCACGTTAAAGAACCCCAGGTGGTCCAAATTTCCGGAGTACCCCACTACGGCGTGCCTCATAATCAGAACTGGTTTTGGCACGTAAAACTCCATAATTTAATTTTTTTTTCTGGTAAGTCACTAATTGCCGGAGTGTAATAACCATCGTCAGTGGATAGACCTACAGAAATTTGCGCGGATAATCAACTCAGCGGAGTGTAAAACCCTTGCGAAAGCGCCAGCCTAGAGTGGACGCAATGGAAGTGAGAGAGAGAAGCTCTTTATTTGAAAGCAGATATTTTTGTCTGCGTGCACTCGACCACTGACATGCTACTCTGCATGGAAAAAGGGAATAAATGATTTCAGAGGGGAGTGTAAAAAAGCAAAATAAAGTTAAATCTAAAACGAACGAGCAAACCTGATAATGATGTTTACAGATCAGGTGACGGACTAATTCAGTCTTCTCTATATCTTGAAGTGAACCTTGCTTAAACCTTTCCGAGAAGGTCAATTTCTGAGAGCTATCGGAAAAATTTACGGGAATATTGGAATAAGTCCAAGACCCACCGCTGTTTTACACGGCAGCGCACAGGACCTAAGGTGCCATGCAATGTTAGTGGAGCGTAACAAACCATGTGCATTTGGCACTCCAAACAATATATCTCGTCGCGGGTACTGTGAAAGCTTTGTAAGTAACAGTCAGAGTGGAACAGATAATGAAGTGAGCGAAGTTGTTGCATGGCGTTCTGGTTTACAAGTGAGATTTTTAATGGGAGCCGAATTATTTAGCTATGCGCCAAGCCGCTTGAAAACGGATGGTCAAGCAAGATCAATGTGCACTTCATAAGTGGCAAAAGCGCCGTAGCACTGATATTTGTAAATGTCGCCGAGTTGCGGTTCTGGTGTTTTCCGAAAATGCGTACGCGTTGCCCTGATGCGCTTGCGTTCAATCGTCAAATATGGAGTTCATCAGGAAATGCTCCCGCCTGGTCGCGGAACAACTCATCGCAAGGTAGTTTGCCTAATGCGTTTTGGACAGGCGCGCGCGTCGGGGCAATAGCAAACAAATAATAAAATAATTAAAAAAAAAGCTCCTAGGGCCTTGACATTTTAATATAAGACGACTTATATTACCCCTGAAAAAACGTCTTCCCAGCAATGCATTTCTGTTTAATAGTGAAGCCGACTTTAAGGGGATCGGTGTAAGCTTGGTCTTTGTAATGTGGCTTTCCCACGTTCTGTTTTGCGGTGAAGCCTGCTCAAAGAAGAATGCGATGCGAACGGGGCCCGATAACGCTATCGCGTTTCCCTCTTAAAGGCAAAGCTTCAGCGTCCTCCAATGTTTATCGCTATAACCGTTGGTACAGAAAGTAATGTGGCTCAGCTTCGACAGCATTTTTAACGCGATAGAGTTAACGGCCCCGTGTCGCAGAAAAGCAGGTGTCGGCGTTTGCTGCCGGCGGCGTGCTCCATCAGAAAAAAATAATCCCGAACCACTACCACGCCGGTAGTAATTCTCACCTTCCGCGTGGCTCAGAAGCGTAACTGAACTAATTGAATTTCTCTAAGTAAAATGTGCAATTCAATTCGTAAAGTCTGATATATACACAACCTGCAGACATGATGGCGTGGCATAGTAATTTGAATATACGAGAAAACATAATTCTGTCACGTAGAAACACAAATCCCTTTTTCCTTGCTTAAGGGGGTATGAACCATTGATGAGTCACTGCTTGTAGCCTCTGCCTTACGGGGGTATGAGCCATTGCTCTGCGCCGCACGGCCGCCGGGATTGGCCCACCATTGTTTTCTATCGGGACCCGTGTCGCAGAAAATCCGGTGTCGGTGTCGGCGTCCACCGCGCCCGATAACGCTATCACGTTCCACTCTTAAAGGCTAAGCTTAGGGGTCCTCCAAGTTGTTTAGTGAATTGTGGAATACCGAGTATTCTCGATACAACCCCCGGTTTCTTTACATCCGGATATCTAAATCAAGTCAAGAAAAAGACTAAGGATGTACCAAACGGAGCAACTGCTGACGTTGGGATGGAAGTAGTCCTAAACGGTACATAACCCTAGTTTCCCTCAAATAATAACCAGCGCGAAAGCACTCACGGGTCACAATGTATCCTCGTTGTTACATCTTTGCTCAATAACACGGAAGTCGGCAATATTCCATATGCCCTTAAAATGCGCAAATGCCACATCGAACGTGAGCCACATCGAAAAGGCACATCAAACATGAGTTTTGATTTAGCTGTGATAGGCAGGGTCCCTTGCTAGGGTTGTAAAGCAGCCTACACCTTCTATTAATAATAAAAAAAGAGAAAGAAACAACATACGTGTGGTGTGGCGAAAGCGAACTCTGCATTCGACGCGTTGGCCAAGCATCACGGGAAGACAGGCCATATCATCGACTGGAACGCGGTAGCTATCGCTTCCAGAGAAAGAAAGATCCTAAATTATTTAAACTCTGGGGTTTGACGTGCCAAATCCACAATATGATTATGAGGCACGCTGCAATGTGACACTCTTGATCAATTTTGATCACACGGGATACTTTAACGTGCACCTAAATTTATGCGCACAGGCGTCTTTTGCATTTCGACAACGGCAAAATGCTGTCGTCGGTGCCGGTAATTTACCATGCGCCCTCGGGCTTAGCAACGCACGTTTCCTGTTTTCGCGTTGTTTGCCGCTTAGCTGACGTCAAATGAAAAGTGTGCCCTTCACGGCCACCAGCTGCTCGAAAAGCATCGCCTTGTTATAATGAAGTGGAACATTTATGAGCCACTTCAACCAGTCAGCCGATCGATATTCGCCAGAGAGAGATGTGCGGTCGGGGCCGTGTTTCCTGTCACACTTCGCCACATGCGGGGATTCTTGCCTGCCTGTAACACTGCCCAGCTGTGTTACATAATTACTAGAGACCGATTTATTGGCTTGTTCTTATGCAAACAAGCGTGCCAGGAATAATAGATACACATCTGAGTATGCGCTTCAGATCTCATTATTGAACATTAGCAAAAGTAGGTTAATTAAGTGACATAAGCCGACGAAGCAATGATCCCTTAAAGCTTGTCATTTTCTGTGCCTTTTTTTTTTCTGAAGAAACCTTTTGCAAAAAAAAAAAACCACCTAGGGGGGGATGTAGAGTTCCGATATATGTCGTGCAGGAAGGTTCTATCTTATGGTTAACCTCCCTGCCTTTGGCATCTCATTTATCTCTCTCTCTCTCACTCTATGCAGTACAAAACAGAACATATAAGAAGCAAGGCAAAAGTACATCTAGATGTCAATGTTACCCTTACTGAAAGTGTTTTATGCTACTGGTTTCGCCTGTGCTACAGCAGCTGTTGAATATATATATATATATATATATATATATATATATATATTTGTCGCTAGAGCGCTGACGTAGGCTCGAACACCGACAGTGTCACACAGGCCGGTCGACCGCGTATGGGTGCGAGTCCTTGATTGGTGCTCAGTGGTAAGTGGTAAACGACGCGCTCACTACGCGCGCGGTGCGAATCGTGCCAATTTACTCGGCTTCTGCGCTTCCGGAGCGGCAACACATCTGACCGGAGCCACAGGGTAGGGCGTGGACGACTGTTATCCGGGCGTGCGATGTACACGAATGCTGTGCTTCGGTAAGAAAACACAGCTCATTTATTTGAACAGGGTAGCGATTTAGGTGCGTTGGTTATTGATAGTAATCCCACGGAGCGCTTCGTGTCTCCTGTGCCTCCTACTTGAGTCGATGTCTGGCAGCGCTAGAACCGGCTCATTTGATTCCAATTCATTTATTTGATTGCAATCTTTATGGTGCAAGGCACCTATATCAGTTCCCATTCTCGTGTGCTTTCCGATATAGAAACACACCCGCCGCGGTGGCTAAGTCCAGCTGAGGCGTTGCGCTGCTGAGCACGAGGTCGCGGGATCGAATCCCGGCCGCGACCGTCGCATTTCCAGGGAGGCGAAATGCAAAAACGCCCGTGTGCTTGCGTTGTAGTGCACGTTAAAGAACCCCGGGTGGTCAAAATTAATCCGGAGCCTTCCACTACGGCGTGCCTCAAAATCAGAACTGGTTTTGGCACGTAAAACCCCACAAAGAAGAAGATAAAGAACCACGATCCCTATATAGTTATACTTTCAACCCTTGCTGTAATAGACAGTGCTAGTCAATACATGTCATATCTTTCTATCTACTTATGTTTTTATCTATCTTTGCCTGTGTGGCCTTCGCAGACTGCGTGACAGTGCCCACAGAAACAGTTCTGTTTTGTGTGCGTGTGTGATTTTCTTTTCTTTCCTTCCTTTTTTATTCTTTATTTTTACTTTTTTTCTCTCTCTCCTTTCGCATCTCTTTACCCCTCCCCCGGTACAGGGTAGCCAACCGGAGATAACCTCTGGTTAACCTCCCTGTCTTTCCTTTACCTTTTTCTTTCTTTCTCTCTCTCTCTCTCTCTTTGCCTGTGTCGTTGGCTATGCCTATCTGCCTATAGGGCTGCCTTAAGTTGGAATTAAATTTCTTCCATTAAAAAAAAAGATATCACGGAGTGCCGAGTGGTCGAGGCAGATTTTTTGTAGTTAACCTCATATTATTTGTAAATATTGATACATTTGACAAAACTACGAGAACTTTATGCGCGACTTTATGAGGTGCAGAACTCCGCGACAGAAACAACATAATGGTATCGTAAATTGTGATCACTTTTGGATAGATTAAACTACACAAATTCCGCACATTCCGGTTTACGTTCAACAACGCTTACCTTGATAACAGAACATTTCGCAAAGCTCACAGAACCAATATAGAAATGCGCGTAAAACTTGCTATGTAACGTGTCTGTTAATATCAGATTTAAACTCTATTAGTGGTAAATTGGAGATTTAGCAATATTTTATGATTGTGTAGTTACGGAGACGTAAACTAATAGCAGCCATCACGGATTGGCCGCATAGCACTTTCTTTCTAACTTATCAACGTCTAAAACCTTTGTGATAAAATGCAAAATACTTTATTGCAGCTCAACTTGTAACTTCAGGGGACCCTGAGGCTCCAGAATTTCCACAAGTCACTTAGCTATCTTACCTTTGCTCAATAATCTCTCATAGCGCCTCTGTTTCCACAAGTCTGTAAGGGTGAAAACCCCACGTCGGTTACGGCTTTTTCTTGTACTAGTGTCCTAGACTGCTTGGTTTGTTCAGACAGCAAAGATGATATTCATTTTTATTCTTCTCATGCTTCTTATCGCTAGTCTATGCACCATCGTTATCTGCGTGTGCTTGGCAACATCTCAGAAGCCGAAATCCGGCAAGGCTTCCAGATCTCCCCACATTATCTTCATCCTGGCTGACGATCTTGTGAGTACTTATGTTTTGACAATCACCTTTGTCAAGCTAGTGCAATACAAGCCTTAACCACAGGAACGATTTCATATACGTCTTCATTTTTTTCTCCAAATGCTCGTGCAGCCGGTTAATAATGACTGTTGTCGTGAAGGCCGCGAGAATTGACAAAACGTAGTTCATCGGCTCACATTTTCAGGTGCATTGTGCCTAATATCTTGATTTTTCTTCTCCTGCCTTTCTCATATCACTGTCTATTTATTGCGATAGCAATTTATAGACACTTAAGCCACATTCCGGCCATCGTCGTTATCGCTGCATTCTGCCTGATAGCGTTACTTCTGTCTTTCTCCTATCACTGTCTTTTTTTACACAACAAACTTCTGAACGTACGGTCGTTAGCGAAAAATCTCGAGCCACAGCATCTCTCCGAACAGTTGCACCGACCACTTGGCGGAACTGCTGCCCTCAATTCTGGCAATGCGAAACTGAATATTGTGAGAAGCAATCGCCCCTATACTTTCTCATCAGTTTTGTCCACGATCGCTAAGATCGGCTTATCAGAACGTTGTGAACGCGCTCCGAAGGGTTTTACAGCGTAAGCTGTTATGGGCTCATTCCAACAGCCGTTTCTGGTCGCGATGATGCCGCCGCCGCCCCGTAACCGCTATCGCCGAAATGCTCTACCCGCTCTCCGCCGGGATCGAGCCCAGGCCCGCTGCGTGGGAGTCGGATACTTTACCACTGAGCCACGCAAGCGCTTGCTATCAGGCAGAAGAAAAATTCCCTTTATACGCGCCCTATAGGCCGGCGCGCAGGCGCAGACGACCCAAGCCTCCGCCAGTATCTGCTAGCGCTCTGCTCGTGCGTTGCGTTTCGATTTGGGGAGTTATTGGGGATATTTTGGCATGCCCATGTGGTATGGTAGAGGGTAGCTCGCTCTGTACAGAAAGGACAAAGGGGCTGATAAAGGGTGGGGTACATCGCGTAAAGGAGCGTGAGGTGAGGATAGGTGTTGGTACGGAGTTGCCTCCAGGTCGTGGCTTCAGCTCTGGTGAGGGATGGGTGCGGTGGCGGCATCGTTCTTCTCTAAAGGCGGTAGTGCTGAAGCATATCGTAGTAAGTGTGTAGTGTTTCTGGACTTGGGTCTTCTGGAGCCTCTTGCCGTGCCCGGTTGCAGTGACCTCGGGCTATCGTGTGTGCACGATGGTTTCCGCTGAAGGCTTCGTGTCCCGGTGTCCAGATTATCGTGGTGCGGGGTATTTCGTTGAGGCGATTAAGAATATGCTATTTTATGTAGACGGCCATTCGCGTAGGCTCGACATGCTGACAGTCTGTAAGAATATATAGTTCTTCATTTCATCCCGATGCCGAGATGACGAGGGCAATGGCGGCCTCTTCTGCTGCGGTGACGTTCTGCGTACGAACGGAGGCGGATACCAGTTCCTGCTGTCTGTGTCCAGCCACGCTGATTACCATGCCCTCTCCATTCGGGTACATGGCCGCATCTGTCCGGCGAGCAGTGGATAGAGTGCCGTATCTCCTTTCTATTGTTTTCGCTCGTGATTTTCTCCTACCCAAGTGATATTCCGGGTGCATGTTACGCGGAACAGGGGCCACCATTATTTGCTCATGTAGGGACTTGAGGAGTACTGGTTGATTGTTGGTTCCGCCATGGGGTATTGCAACCTTCGAAGAGTTGCTCCGCCTGCTCTAGTGAGGTTGAGGCGAGCGATTTCCACATGTCGGTGTGCTTCAATTAGTTCTTCCAAGGTGTTGTGGATTCCCGGGGATAGAAGTTTCGTCGATCCGGTGCCTAGATGAAGGCCGATGGCTTGTTTGAACGCTTTCCGCAGTAACACATTTATTTGGGCTGTTTCGGTAGATGGTAGGTTCAGATAAAGTGTCGCGTACGTGACTCTACTGAGGATAAGGGACACGGGGCCCTTAACGCTGTCGCGTTAAAAATAGAAGGAAACATCTGTGTGATAACGCTAAGGGCAGAGCCTTGATATTTGAGGCTCTATCTGCTTGCCTAAGGACAATAACATACCGGAACAAACATTCTCGACAAGATGAGGCATGTGTCTGCTGCAGCAAAAAATCTAGCGAGGCCCGTAGGTAACGTACACCTGACTGAGTGCTTGCATTTAAAGGGGATGGAACCATCAACCAGTCAGCAGTCGAGATAAGCAAGAGACGTGTTAGCGTATTGGTAGAAAAAAAAGCAGGGAAGTGATTGGTAGGACCGGATCCGTTACAGGCGTAAGTAGCGGTACAAGGTAGATAAGAAGTTTTAAGAAATAAAAAAAAAGAATAAGGAGATGAATACAAGATGGTAGAATGAAAAACATGTATAGCATACCCGATTAAAACAAGCAAGTTAGGGGACTATTTCTCACCCCTCAATTTTAAAGGGGATGCCAATAAATCATAACCATCGTCATTATCATCGAAGCGGTAAAGAGGAATCCCGCTGCGGTACACGCCTGACACATAAATCGTTTCGACGGCAGCAATACGTTCCATCGCTATATTAATTTATTGCTAAACGCATTACCGTCGACAGTCAGCAAATGATGGGCTCCGCCGATATTTTTTTTTTTCACAGATCCAGTGAGTGAGTGAAACAACTTTATTGAAACCAGTGGATTGAGGCCTGGGCCTAGGCCGTGCCAGGAGTGGTAGAGAGACCCTGTCTCCCAGCCGCCTCTCGAGCTCGCTGGATGGCCCATAGTTAATCTCGCACATCTGAGCTGATCAGCGCGGCCGCGCCCCAAGCTGTTCTGAAGAGACTGCATTTTTATCTTGTACTTGTGTGCAATCCCATAGAACATGTTCTAGGGTGGCGTGTTCTGTCCCACATAATTTATTTAAGTCATCTGGGTACGGTTCGGGGTAGCTGCGATGTAGGTCCAGTGTCCGGTAAGCTTTTGCAGGCGACTCCATCTCTGCAACGTCTATAAAGTGCACCTCTTGAAATTCCACACTGTCGTGGACGTTCCCACTTCGCAGGGCTGGAACGACGTGAGCTTCCATGGATCGCCGCAGATTCCCACGCCCAACATTGACGCCCTCGCGGCTAGCGGCATCATCCTGCAGCGACACTATACGTCGCCAGACTGCACGCCTTCCCGGACAGCTCTGCTGACAGGGCGCTACCCGTCGCGTACCGGTACGCATACGTTTTTAACAACGGAGTTGCTTAAGGCGGCCGTAATTTGTAGCGCGTTAACAGAAAAAAAAAAGGAAGAAAGTTGGATGTGGGCCGATCCTGGCGGTAGTGCAGAAAGAGTCCAAGCGCAATGGCACATACCCCTGTGAACTAGCGAAGCTGAGTCTGGATAAGTCTAGCTAAGCATGGTTGGGACTACTTAAGCTGAGTCAGCCATCGATAGTCAATCGATAGTCAATTGATAGCTAACCGATAATCGACAAATAATCAATAAATTCCGTGAAGTGCTGGGGATGTCTTGGTAGTGCTTAGTCTAGCCCAAATAGCTGGCCAATACCTTGCGATAGCAAATCGATAGCCAATCAATAGCTAAACGATAATCTACAAATATCCATAAATTCCGGGAAGTGCTGGGGCCTGTGCTCTTTTCGACGCCGGCGGTCCGTGAGTTCCGCGGCGCGGGTTTTGCGCCAACTCCTTCGAGAGATGGCGCCACGCTGCGTGACCAGTCCGGCAGCGTCCGGCGCGCCGAGGAGGGTTGATTGGCCGAGACGAGACTTGCAACGAGGTTCGGCTCAAAACAGGTTCATTTCGGCTCAGTAAGCTTTCAAGCCTGAGTCACGGCACAATTATACTTTGCCGGAAGCAATTTCATGCTTACATCTACTCTCGATTACGGGAAGGCCAGCAATTTTTTTGCATTTCGCGGGCATCTGCACTAAGTAGAAAAAAAAGTAATACTTAATAGATAGAAAGTTAGGAACTGTTTAATCGGACGTTTTGCAAACCGTTCTACAACTTTCTAATTGAAAATTTGCGCCCAACTTCGTTACTTCAGAAGTTCGTTAAATATTCTTGTCTAATTATGGAATTAAGCAGAATAAAAAATGGTGGCTCTTCCGACTGCACCACAAACGTGTCGCTGTCTACTGCGAAAGTGAAAGCGGCGACGAGGAAAGACCTTGACTTACGTCAAGGTCTCTCCTTACGTCATCAACCTTACGTCATTGCGGATTCCATCAGAGCAAACTAAGCGAAAAAGAGGCAATCAAATCACGAAGCGCGGCATGCTATGACATCTTCTGTATACTACTGAAGTGAAGACGCAATGTAGCCAGGTTCGAAAACTATTTAGGTGACAAAACGGCCTAACTACGCCCAATGACGGAATCCGTGCCGTAACATTGACTTGTACCTGCTCTGCAATGAGGGCTGGAAATTAAAAGACAAGTTCGACCTTCTTTTCTCGCCTGTACAGTCAACCTTTTCTCGCCGTGGTTGGTGAAAATAGCGTTTTGAAATAATGTTATGCCAGCCTAAATTAACTTAGTGTTTCCTTGTATTAACTAACAGATTGATCGAAAACACTTCATATTGCCGATTTTGTGCATGTCTGTTGCTATGGTAGCTGAAACGGCTGGTAATAGGGACCCTAAATAGACGAAGTCTTTCTCAACTATCAACGACCTCTTGCTGGTTGCCCTGCAAGGGGCGTGTAGTGACGGCTCCGTGATTGGATTTGCATTCGCAGCCCTGAAGCCTAGCGCCCACTGTCCTTTTGAACTAACGTGTCCGTTCTCTCGCATATATTTTCTTTTTTTTCTCTCTCATGTCGACAGACGTGGGATACGAGGTGCTCATTCCAGCAGGGTCAAACGCTCTCTCGCTGCGCTTCGAGCTGCTGCCGCAGTGGCTGAAGCACCTCGGATACAGCACACACATGGTGGGAAAGGTAAGCTTCATTACAGTCACAAACGGCACCGTTTAAGAGGCGGCACGGAGAACATTGTCGTCCGCCAGGCATGTTACGCATCAGATGCTTACATACGAGGTTGATCATGTCGTAGAGAATCTCTTGCCGAGTCCTATACAATCCGACCGGTCTCGCAGGATCGCGTAGTTTCTTACAGATCAGATCTAATCAACGACGAGAATATGGGCATATATTGATCATCATCAGCCTAAGCCCAATCACTGCTGGAAAAGAATTCAGTTTCGCCTATATTAGTAAACCAAAGAAATACAGGAACAAGTCGCACATGTAAGACATACATTTCTACTAAAAAAAAAAAACCATCAAGGAAAACAACTTAAAACAATGTACAGCGTGAGTTAATTCCACACATCCTGAAGTCCTGACACACGATGTATTGGTAAGTTCAAAATATTTACAATCTGTCCACCGGCGTGGACCGCATCGCCTCGATCGTCGTCGCTATTTCCGATGAAAAGCCGTTGGGTCCGCCGAGGCGTCGTGGATTCGACGTCGCTGTCTATCTGGCCAGACGGTCAGGACGACGGGGCGACCGAAGCGCCTGAATTGCTGCGCCGGCTCCGCTAAGCTGTGGATTGTAGCCGCAGAGACTCTCGGAAACGGCGCCAGTCAGCCTGTAGCTCAGGTCTTCGGTGGCGCGCCCGCTCAGCTCACGGATCGCGCCCGCGGCAGCTGAAGCACTGCCTCCACTCAATTGTCACCATCTCCACGAGCCATCCGTCCCGTCCGGCCACCAGCTCCTTCTCCTGCCCGTCGTCCCAGAGCTTAGCTGGTCTACTCCATTTTAGATGTAGAGACATGGTAGTGGCACATACCAATCTGGGGATTGGCTAAGAACCGCGTAGTTGGATATAACAATAAGAAAAGAGAACTGCCTGCTATGTATCCCTCGTTGCTTGCTTGCTTGCCTGCCTGCCTTCGAGAGTGGCTCATACCCACTATGGGGAACTGACCAAGAATCGGGTGATTTAAGAAAAGAATTATAGGAACTAAAAAGAATGAGAGTCATAAAATTGAAGAATGTAGCAACGAAATCGTCTTGATTCAATTACATACCTCACAGCAGCAGCACTTCTTCTTCCTTTAACTTATGGCACGTACCCACAAGGGGGGATTGGGCATGGTTCGCAATGGAGACATAATATGGAGTCCTTGCTTCCTGTTAACATATTCATCAGCACTCCATATATTTGAATATTAGTGATTACAAATTATTTTTCTTTTTTTTCTTGAAAAGTTATCATGCCAATTCTGACGAAGATGCTAGATTCCTTTCGCAGTGTTGGCCACGTACCTCTACGTGCACTTTTGCGCTTCTTCTTCTTGCATATATTCAGCTCTTTTTGCCCGGCCACTTCCTTATTTTCGCACATCTTCTTTCTATTTATCTCTTCCTCTGCCACCTCGTGCTGTCTTGCTCTTTTTCAACTTCTTTTTCTTCATTTCCCTGTTCCTTTGTTAACTCATGACATGCCTACCTTCAAGGGTTTTTCCATGTTAAAAACCCTTGAAGTGCGTAAGCATTTCTGTGGTTACCCAACGAGAAAACTGTCCGTGCGTCCCTCCGTCCATTGTGGAAGACGACGACGAACGCGCGAGCAGTGGCACGAGTACGTCTCTGTGACCACGTGACGTGTGCAATCAGGCACGCACTAGGCACACCTTTAGTAAGCCAGAAATGTGGTGCAACCGTGGTTTCGGATCGGAACGTCAGCAGTAATTTGCTTATCTCATCAGTTCACGTTGCGCCGCCTTCCGCAGCAGCACTGTCGCATCTACCGTAATGGCGCCAAGACAACTGTAGCCGCTGATCAGTGCTAGGATTACCAGCAGTGTTGAGTGTGAGCCCTCAACACCACGTCGTAACTGCGAATGCTTACGCATCATTCAGATAACGTAGACTCCCTGAGGAGTCTACGTAAATTTTTCATCATTCTCCTTGTATTGATGTTTGTGCCGTCTTCTTATCTCTGCGCGACACTACCACATCATATCCTTCACCATTTTATCGTTTGCACCAATATGTACACTCGCCGCACATCACTTCCCTTCACGTATTCACTTCACGCTTCACAGAGTTCACTTTCTAACACCAAAAATCTAAACAAATTCCGAGAATTGTCTACTAAAGCGTAAGCATTTTTTAGCCCGTCTGTGACTTCGTTTTTGCTTAGTGTTGCTTACTTGCCTTTCTTCGCTTATGCACGTCTAGCCATGGCCTTTCCGGTGGCAAAGAGCGCTTAGGCTTTAGTAGACAATTGTCAGATTTTCTTGCCGCATCCGAACACTTCAATGCAATTGTACCGATTAAGCCGGAACACCGGGCACAAGCGGGCCTCGAAGGAGCAGTGTGGTCGAAAGGGAACACCAGCTGCCGCAGTAGCACGTGAGACGTAACGTGAGGGGAAAGTGCATCCCTGCAATGGCATGTCACACTCAGTGTCGCTCTCGCAAGCCTGTGTTATGCGCGTGCTCTTTTGTCCACACAAAATATCGGCTGCGTTCTGACTCTGCCTCGGTCAGGCCCAATAAAAACGTGCCAAGCGTCTCAACTCGCTCGCTTGCCCCCGAGGTTTTCATAATTCGAAGGACCCTCAGCAGTGTTCAATTGGACATTGGGCAACCCCAAAATCTCAAGTAGGCCCACACCCAAATTCCAAGTTGGCACACCCCCAAATTCTAAGTTGGCACACCCCCAGATATCGAGTTGGTCCACGTTCAAATTTAATGTTGGCCCACCAACAAATTTATATTTGGGCCATGTCCAAATTTATTTTAGCCCATCTCCAAATTTCAACTTGGCCCACTCCCAAATTTTAAGTTGGCCCATCCTGTTAATTAAATACCCCCAAATTTTAAGTTGGCCCACTTGCAAATATCAAGTTCAACCACCCCCCAATTTATGTTGGCCCACCCCCAAATTTCAAGTTGGCCCACGCCAAACTTTCACTTAGCCCACCTCAAATTTCAAGTTGACCCACCCCCAAAATTCAGTTGTCCCGCCCCTACCTATAAGCTTCTCCGTGCATTTTCTAAGGAGCCTTATGCATCTCTATGGGGTTTCTCTTTATATTTCATTTTTGCTTTAAATTGTTCCTTATCGCTTAAAAAAGCTACCAATCTCTACATTTACACTATCATAACTTTGCAAATTAACCATTTTTGTGCATCACACGCTTTGCGTGACAGGGCTGGGGAGCTCGCCAACGAAAGCTTATGGTTTAATACCCTGGTAAAAAACCATCCAAATCCAAATGCGAGTTACATTCTGATTCCTCACGCATAACCTACATTATGTTTTAAACAGCAGTAGTGTTCCCCATCAGTTTATCAATTGATCCGAATCTCATAAGAACCCGTGTCCTCTCCCTATTGAAATTCCACTTGATACCCTCCGTGCTGTCGCTGTGACTTTCTTTTGCGTCACTGTCGAGACTTCCTAGGGTGCCTGCTTCTCTTCCTAATTCTTCTATTTCCTGCACCTGGACGGTTCCTGTCTGGCTTTGAAAGCTTCCAGACCTCATGCTTGATCTCATCTTCCATCTGTGCTTTCTGAATGCACGCCTTCTTGAGCGATTAGTGTAGCTGCTGGCTTTGTCCTTAAATTCGCAGTTGAAAAAAAAAAAAAGCTCTTCAATATTTATTTTTTGTTATGGGGGCATGCTGCGGTTCTGTAGTTTGCTCTTGCTATTGCTCTGAACCTTTGTGACATTCTCCGCAGTCTTCATATTCAGATGTTCTACGGCTGATCACCCCAATTTAAATGTCGCTTTTATAGTGGCTCTGCAATAAACACCATCATCATCATCAGTCCTATATTTGTGTCCACTGCAAGACGAAGGCCTCTCCCTGTGATCTCGTCTGAAACAATACCATAAAGCGTCGCTAATCGGTGCTTTCTTCGAGTCTTCCTCCAGGGTGGTGATTTCCACTTTCTTCCCCCTTTTCTTGAAGCCTTTCTTCGATATGTTCTTTCTCTTTCGCTTATTTCTCTTCTCTTTCTCTGCTTTCTCTACTCGCTCTGTCTCTCTGTCTGCTGCCATCGCTCGCTTAATGCACGCTTCCTTTTCGTCACTCATGCAACTTCTACACCTGTGTTCACTTGGAACAGAAACGTCTTCCTTGCTCGTCACTAGCTTGTGTTCACAGAGGTTGCGGCTGTCGAAAGTCACCATCTCTTCAAAGCCTTGCCGCGGTCGGGTACTCTCCCTTCTTGCACGACATCAATTGCTCTCCTCCCAGCAGGCACCATTTGCGGCAATGAGCTACTCCCTCCCTCTTCAATGTCCTTCTCGATTTTCGTTGCTGAGGATTGTTCACCTTCATGAGCACGGCCTTCCCGTAGGTACACTGCACCACTGAAAATATCCTCATCACTCGGGTGTTCTACCTATTAAGCTCTAGTCCCTTAGGATTCGGCGGTGCGGTCATCCATAGCCTTACAGGGGTAGTTCGTCTGTAGCAGCAGCTCACATGTGCCAGGTTTCGCTTCAAGTATGCTATTAGTGCTACGTATCACGTTGACTCCTTCTGGAATCTTCATCCCTTCCTGTTGGATCTGTTTCCTCCTCTCGTATACTTTCTGAACTGCAATACGTTCTGCTAATCGAGCGGCATGGCAACGGTTCCTTTCATGCTCAATTAGTTTGAGGCCCTGGTCCTTGATAAGCTTTTGATCACGAACAGTACCTAATATGCTGTCCCAATCCATCTCCAGACTACCAAGATCCGTGAAAGGGCCGGAAGTAAATCCTGACAGGGCTCGCCAATTGCCGCCAATTTCGGCAAATTAAAGATAGAGATGGACAAGTCACACGTTTCCTCCCGATTCCCTTATTAAAATAGACGTAAAACGCAGAAAATCATTGGCAATACAACCGCTGGACCAATTTGAATAAACGTTGTTGCATTAAACAATTAAGGTTAAATTAGAGTCACATGTGTGAGTAGAAATTTGATTTCGAGCATCGACATTTTTTTTTAAATTGCCGGAAATAGGTTAGCCTTAAAAATAAGCAGAAGCACAAGTTTGCAAATCCATAACTCTGCATGAAAAGCACATGTTTCAGTCCTGTAAGTTGCTGCCGTTAGTGCACCTTGAGCGCACTAATTTGATATACAAGTTAACTACTCACGGAAACTTGGTACAATGTTAGGAGCGTTTTGCAAACGTCCTACTTACAAATAAGTATATTACATAGCGTTGTGTAATACCTAAAGTTTGTCCGCCTGAGATGTAGTATTAAATGCAGCTGACGGAATTTCGATATCGTGTTTTATTACTTAGATCTTGCAAGCTTGACCGATGATTTTTGTTTATTTGCAATAATTTTCGTTAGAAAAAACAATTCACGGCTTCAATAAAAAATATGTATCCTACTGTCACTAGATTGTAGCTTATCTCTCTCTGTTTTTTTTTTTTTTCTCTTTTTTTTTTGAAACGCAATAAAGCTCACCAAAATTGTTGCCGTGGTTGGCGGGAAAGACGATTCCTCCGTTCTCATGTATTCAGATAGCAGCGCCCGAGCTAAATCTTCCTCTGTTCCACGCATTTGATGGCCTTCACCGGCTATGCTGTTCTGATGACGAGCAGGAGGCCACGTCGGAATGCAAACACGCTCACGCACTTAAATTTAGGTTCACGTGAAAGAAGCCCACATACTTTAAACTAAACCACGGAGTCCCAAAATACGGCGTGTTTCGTAGCCCTATGTTGTCACTTTGGGCCGTCAAAGCCTCACTCTGTTTCTTTCATCGCTCGCCATTTTATCTGGTCTAGCCTGTCGGTATAGGCTAACCTCTCCATAAACCATCATACTTCCTATCTCTCGCTGTACTCCATAATCTGATTTGATCATATTACCTGCCCAAACAGTATTTTTTAACCTAAAGTCAAGCAGAACACCACCTAACAGAATTTCACCTGTAATTCATACATTTGTCTATCTTTAAGCATTGACACCTATATTTCGTGATCAAAATCACAATCAAATTTATATTTCAGCTCCGGCTTAGATGGGTGTCCTCGTTTATAGATCGCAGATGCTGGGTATCACTCGTAACTCCTTGTCCCTGATCAGTCCTTTCGACATTACTTAAGTGTTTCGCACATATACCTTCGACCCTGCCCTAAGACTTGCTTGCTCACGTGATTGTGCTTTTCAGGTAGCCCCGATAGCAATACACGGTCAAACTGCATAACTGAACGACGGACGGTGCTGTACGTTACGCAGTGGCACGTGGGATACAAGAGTCTCAAGCACACACCGACCTGGCGTGGCTTCGACACGTTCTTCGGCTACTACAACGGCGACATCTTTTACTTCAACCACACACTCAAATACGTGAGTAAACGCTTTGAAATCTGAACGCCTTCTCATGGCAGACGAGCGCCCTAAGTGGGGACGCCAAAAAAAAATGAAGCTCGACTTCATTTGGTGGTCTCGGTAAGAGATATTTATTATAAATTATCGCGCCTTAAAATAAAAATACTAGTTAGGAGTTGGCGTTCACGTCATTCATGTCTGGTCTTGGCCATGCGTTTATCGCGCAACCCACACTGTGTCTTGGTTGGAGAATTAGTCTGCATGTCTCTGACTGGACTCTACTCGGCGTTCAGGTCATCAGGCTCTTGAGGTAGCCACCTTTTAATCAGATAGCAATTATACGGACACTCCAAGCGAACATTTGCCGTCGCCATCGGTGTCGCCGTGACATTCCGTATATATCTATAGGTATATTTAGGCTATAAGCCATGTCATGCTATATGACATGCGGTAAATGCGGGTTATATTGTCACACATGCCATTCTATCCCTAAGTCGTTCATACTAGGTATTACAGCCGTAATTTGTGGTGCGTATGTGCGTATCAAGAAACTACCAAGAAAGAAAATAAACTTCATTGCAGAGGCGGTATTCGAGCCCGCGTACCCCCGGTCCCAAAGCGAGCGTTAATAAAACATAAATGAAATTGTCCGATGGCAGAATTCAAATAGAGGAATCCTAGCACAACAGCGCGTTTTTATTTAGTCAGCTTACGTTTACTTCAGTTCATATACCGCCACTACATGTACGAGTCTTGCACTTCGTGTAATATTCATGTTGCTGTCGCATTCGTTGCTTGGCCCTTATGGTGCAACTGTGAAATTCTATTTCCTTGAACAGGTAACTATATAAGGCCTGCACCTGCCGTGCCTGTACCAACACGTGTAGCAGCAGCGTCTGTGTGCCTCACGCATTCATCCGAAAAATATCACACTGCGCTGCAGTACCTACGCGTTGGGTTTTTTTCCGTATACAGCCGAGTGATTTATTGTCTGCATGCACAGTTTATTTCCGGGTAGGCGATTCATCGGCCCGATGCACCGACAGGGATGTGTTCCGGAAGTAGGCGAGAAGTTTACCCTCTACAGGAACAAGTTATCTTTTAAACTACACTAGTCGCCATATGGGCGTATATGTAGCGCGCGAGAGAGACGCAATTGCCCTCATCGCGTCCTGATTAATGACTTCAAGTTGGGTCCGCTGCTTCAGTGTCAACCAGCGAAACTGGGCTTCAGTCAGGCGAGAATGACATCCTGTGTTTTAGTTCATGTTCGCTTTGAAAAAGTTATATGCGTCAAATTCTTTTCTCGGGATATTTATGTGGTTCAAGTATATCTAGTCCTTGTGTCATCGTAAACTGTGCTTCTTTCTGTGGTGTCACTGTTGCCGCTCTGATATGATGTTTAATACATTTTGCGGCGAGTTTCCTTTGCGTCTGTAATATCCTGTTGCGTGTGGTATATTTCTACGCTTATCATGTGTAATGTGGCCGGAATCATGTCTTAGTGCCAGCATCTACTCATTTAGTCATGTCCATGAAAAAAAAAAAAAGGGGGGGGGGGGGGCACAGTGTATCGACGTTATGCTGTATTGCAGAACCGTCCATGATAGCGAATCAACATTAAGCTAGACAACAAAGTCCTTAAAACATAGAGGAAGCTTTAGCACGGTGGCGCCAATCTAAAAACAAGGAAACGAAGAAATCGTTTTTCTCGGCAACTACTGTACCGACTTTGATCAGGTTTGTCGCATTTAAAATAAAAAGTTAGTTAAAGCCTAGTGACAGCAGAAAGCAAATTTCAGGCTTCAATTTTTCACAAGAATTGATGAAAATCGCAAAACTGAAAGAAACCTTATGTACAAACTTTTTTAACCCTGTAACTCTTCGAATAATAAATGACAACACGATTCTGCAAACTTGACCTAATAATGCATCTGAAGCGGACAAAACTGAAGTATTATACACCGCTGCAAGATATTCCCCTACATTCTCAGTAAAACGTTTGTGAAACCATCATAAACACTGTAAACATTTCACGTAAGCTGTAAACTTATAGATCAAACTTGTTCGTTTTAGAAGATCAAACAGATGTAGTTTACAGGACTGCAACATCTGTTTTAGAGCGCGGCTCTTAGGCATCCGTTCCTGCGACAAGCGTTGGCGTCGTCCCTCGGGGTCTTCGTAACCTTGCGAACGAGCACAGCGAAGGATGAAAGAGCGAACGCGGAGCGTGGATAAAAGACGGCGATAGCCAAGAGATCACGAGGAGCAAAGCGGAGGAGGAGGGTATGGCGAAAGCGTGATAAGAAAAGCGTAGTGACGCGCAACACTTGCTCTGCGGCGACGACGGCTACAAGATGGCGCCTGAGTAGTGCGCGTCGTCTGTTCACCGATGACGCCACCGATACCATATATGGAAACAAAGCGCTGCATGAGCAGAGGTCTGTATGTATGCGGCGGCTGCTGCGAATCGCGCCCACGCGTCACCCACGCGCTGCCTTTCGCAATCTCCCGATTAGCGAGGCAATCGCGCCCCACACTTCGGTCCGTTTGCAACATGCCGCACGAGACAGATTGTACGCGCTAGCCAGTATATCGCGAAATGAAAACACGTATACAGCTGTGCTCGAATTTCGCATTACAGAGTATAGTAATCGTCGGTAATGTGTTTTTTTTTCTTTACAGAGTTAGAAATTTGTAAGCATCGTTTATTTTTTAAGCCTACCAGTTCTCAGCAAGTTGTAAAACATTCCAGGTCCTAAATCAAAATTCTGCTTCGGAGTGTCAAGAGCATTTAACTTTCTCAAATGCAAAAAAAAAACTGATTCATATCGGTACAGCGGTTGTCTCATAAAAAAATTATTGCGTTTTATGTGTACCTGAATATGGAAATCGGAGTTGGACCCGTGCTAAAGCTTCCTCTTAAGTACGGTTCCCAGTTAACAGATGTATTTTTAACGCGATTAGCATTATTTGCCTATTAGGCGCTCAAAGTCTATCCGTCCGTCCGATCGTCTCTCTGTCTGTATGTCTGTCTCTCTGTCCGTCCGTTCATCCGTCCGTCCCTCTGTCCATCCTCCTACGCCAATCCAGTGGCCCAAGTTGTCTACCCGCTTCGGCCACCAAGCATGTGCTCGTGGTCGCAATGCCACCACGGTAGTTCCATCGTCGTTTTCGGCTTCGTCATATGACTCTCGTCATGCCACCGTCATCAAGCCTTCTTCGCCGACCCAGTGGACCTAGTTTCGTCATAGCTTGGGCCACAAAGTATGTGCTCGTGGTCTAGATGCTATCGTAGTTGTTGCACCGTCGTCATTCCAGCTTTGTCATCCGACCCTCGTTATGCCGTCGACGTCACGACGACGTCGACATACAGTCGTGATAAATTCGTTGTCACACCACGACGTCGTAGTGCCATCGTGGTCGTGCCATTGTCATCACTTTAACTTCGTCATCCGAATTTCCTGATGCCGTCGTTGTTTGGCCACCGTCGCCATACCGGCTTCATGATAAAGTCGTAATCACGCCATTGTCGTCATACACTCGTCCTCCCATTGACCTCCTACCGTTCGTGTCGCAAATGTGTCTCGCATCTCTCCACCGCACCCCTCCAACCACTTCCCTGCCAAGCTGACCCAATTTACCGTGTCGGCATTGATTTATACGGGCCTCTTCTATCTACTGGCGCTGCCAACCGATGGATTGTCGTCACCGTAGATCATTTGACACGATATGCTGAAACCGCCGCCTTACCTGACGCATCAGCAAAAGACGTCGCCTCGTTCATTCTACACAACTTTGTTCTCCGCCACGGCGCACGTCGTGAACTGCTGAGCGATCGGGATGGCATATTCCTCTCGGACGTGCTGCAGTCACTCCTATCGGAATGCCAAATTATTCAGCGCACCACTCCCGCTTATCACCCACAGAGGAATGGCTTCACAAAAAGATTCAACAGAACTCTTGGCGACATGCTATCAATGTATGTAGGCGTCAGACCACTCCAACTGGGATCTTGTACTTCCCTTCGTCACATACGCATATAACACTGGCTCCCAAGCCACTACCAGGTTCTCACCATTCTTTCTGCTTTACGGCCGCCAGCCCTCCAGCACCATTGATACGGTTCTCCCGTACCGGCCGGACCCTGCCGACTGCTCACCTGTTGCTACGGTCGCTCAGCACGCCGAGAAATGCCGACAACTGGCCCGTTCGTTGACGTCTGCTCAACAGTGTCGCCAAAAACAGCGTCATGACCACAAACCACCTCCTCACCCTTTCGCCATTGACTCCCTCGTGTAGCTTTGGGTCCCGCCTGTTGCTGCTCCTGGCCTTTCGTCGAAGCTCCTTCCCAGGTACCACGGGCCCTACCGCGTGGTTGCGCAAACATCACCAGTTAATTACGTGGTTGAACCCGTGTCGCCATCTTCCGACCTCCGTCGTCGCGGGCGAGAGACTGTGGACACTGACCGGCTCAAGCCGTACTACGATCCGCTGAACTCTCCCTAGGTCGCCAGGATGGCTACTCTTCCATAGCGGGGGTGATTGTGAGGAAGAAGATCGGCACGCTGAACAGCCCCGTTGCCATCGTGTGGCTCGTGCCCAGTTCGCTCTCTGGCTACGCCCTATACCTGCTGGTGCTGCGCTTGTCCCTGCCGCTCGACGACCCGAATTAACCCCCTTTACACATCGTCATCATTCTAACATCGTCATGCCGATCACGTAGTCATCACTTCAGTAAAGTTATTCCAATGTCGTCATGACATCATCGTCATAACGTCATCATCGTCATAACGCCATCATCGATCCATGGACGTCATTTCTTCTTCGTCATTGGTTGTTGTCATACCGTAGTCGCCAGGCCATCGTCATCCCACCACCTTTGTCCTTGCGTCGACGTCATACCTTCTTCGTTATTTCATCGTCCGTCACTGCGTCACTGCTTCGGTCGCATCCATAAAGTCATACCGCCATGCTCATGGGTGAACTTGGTAAGCGAGAGCGATAGCAAAGTGGGACGACACCGAAGTATGTCTCATGTAGTGGAAACAACGGTAGTCTCAGAAAGACCACTATTTATGTTACGTAAACGTGACTTCAGAAATGTTTTGGGTTGCTACATGGCTCGAATGCTAATCGCATTAGCTTCGACAGTCATCGTGAGATGGGTTCTGTCGTATTTTTTTCATAGCAGTGACTCTTAGCGGTGCTTCAGGCAATTGTCTTGGTTTGTGGCAGGTTTTAATTGTTTATACAATCGTCATCACGTTTTCGTAGAAGTCGCCACGAAACACAATTTTTTTACCCATCTATATTTTATTTAATGCCCCCTCTACCTAAATCTAAGTTGCATTGCACCCCGATCGAAATGCGGCCGCACGGCCGGAGTCGAACTCCCGACTTCGAGCTTTGCAACGCAACGCAACACCATACCCACTAAGTTATCGCGACGGGTCATATGAATGATTGGAGATGTGTGTAGCACAAGAAGATGTTTCCTACAGAGAGAGAGAGAGAGAGAGCAACAGAAGAGAGGAAAGGCAGGGAGGTTAACCAGACGCACGTACGATGTTTCATACAGAAAACTGGTAGAGTGTTCGTAGTGCTGCTCACAAGGGGGAGTCATATGCGAAGAGTGTCAGCTAGAGTGGTGGCGTAGCCTGAGCTTTAGACCACCGAGTAATGGCACGCATCGGTCTGGTACGTGTCGACGCAGGAAGGTCACTGCGGCTTGGACTTATGGCGCAACGTGGGCCATTCAACGAAATCTGTCGCCGACCTCAACGGCACCTACTCGACGAAGGCGTTCACTGACGAGGCAAAGCGTATCATAGACGAACATGACGTTCGAAAGGTGAGCTTATAGTTCGCAGCTTTTCTTTTTTCCAACAAATCAAAACAAGACAAAAGAGTCGCATGACGACGGAGACTTGTATTGACCGCTAGCAGACGACTAGAAGAGGTCGCATCCGGAGCCGACGTTTCGACGAGGGCAATTCTCGAAGAAATGTCCTTTTGTGACACGGCTCTGCGAGGTCAAGTTCCCTAGTAGAAATGCTGACTCTCAGTTGAGGCTTGACATGTTCGCCGACTGTTAATCAGTACACTAGAAAAGTGGTTTAGTGCGTCTTCAGCACATTCGCGGCGAATCTATGTGTGGAATCAAAGTAAATATTAGTGCAGTGAACTCTTGGATGAGTTGGCGTGCATATTTGTTGGTGGAAAACGAACACGAATAACAGGTACAAGAATGGACCTCTGCTATTTGTACGTTCACGTCCGAGTGATCTTGGGCTCCTTCCGAACTTTCAAAGTTAGGCTTCATTGTGGTCCAGGACCCATACGCAACAAATATCTTGAGTAATTAACAGCTACGACTGGACATTGCAGCAGCAATAGTCTCAATATTACACAGGTGGCCATCGTGCGCAGCGGGAGTCAGAACGCCGAACAGAAATATGTTCTTTTGGAATAGTCTTGTCGTCTCTGCAGAATGGAGAGATAAACTGCCTTGTAATAAAAGCCAAGAATGCCAGCCAGGCATGCAACTTCGGGTGTATGCCGTAATATCCATCAAGTGATAGTAGGTTATGCTTAGCTAAGTAAAACGATAAAGAAACGAGTCTGTAAAATTATTCGTGCTCGAAGGTGAGTCAGACGAGCATAGTGTCTGAAATTCTCACACGCACAGTGTGGACACAGGCAAAGCATTACAAGGAGCACATAATCAAGGAGAGACATCACAAAGCGTTTTTTTTTTTTTCGGTTTCCTTCAAACATTTGGTGGCGAGTGCTAAAGTAATGACATCTATTGTCGTTATTCTGCAGCCCCTGTTTCTATACGTGAGCCACGAAGCCGGTCACACCATTTGCAGCAACTGCACTGTAGAGGCCCCCAAGGAGAATGTGGACCACTTCAAGTACATCGCAAACTACAACAGAACAGTCTTGGCAGGCGAGTTTCTTCTTAATTTTTTTTTAACTCGGAGGATATTTTTGTGCCCCTATATCATGCATGAGTACCCGTACTTCAGAGCGCCTAGTAACGTAAGAGTGATCGCTCTACGAACTGTATATATAGACATCTTTATCTACGGCGGCGCCATCTTGAAAAAGAGGCGCCATCTATCGTCGGATCGGGCTAGTTCATCAGCTTACACTTACATGATACTTGGCTGTACGAGAAAAGCCGTTGTCCGCGCTGCACGATTGCTTTGTTTGCAGTTTTCTTCCAAAAATTTTGTGTGTGCATGTACTATTGCGGTGGTTGTGTTGTCAAAAGTTATAATTTAGGTTTTCTTTTTACCGCTGTCTCTGGAGAGATATATTTCGCAAATTGTTTCGCTTAGAGGGGCATCCGCACTGCCAGACAAATTTCCTCAAAAAACTATAAACCATACTTTATAGACAGCGAGAAAAATGTTAATGGACACCAGAGAGATGTGCACAGCTCACGCATGCATTGCTGACTGCCCACACAAAATACTCAAAATACCTATTTTCCCCCCTCTCCCCCCATACACCCATGCACACACACCTTCCGCTCGCTAAATAAACAAAAAAAATATCAAAAGCCAATTAACATTTCACTGACATAGTACATCCGCTGCTGCTCACGCAGGCGTGGAAGCACTTCTAATGTACATACATGCATGTTGAAGCCATCGTAGTGCAAAGAAACACGGACAAAGAAGAGGTCAAGGCACCATGGGCGCTATGGTATCTTGCAAACGTGTACATGTATGCGGCTGCATGCGAAGGTCGTGTGATGCAGGCCCTCCTGTGCATTGCACATGGGGGGCGTATTGCGAATAAATCACTTCTTTTGCAGCGCTCAAGAACAAGGGCACAGAGACGCAAAGATGACACAGCAATGTGTCGTGTTTCCTTCTGCGCGTTAGTGTTATTGAGCGCTGCATAAGCGATTTATCACCAACCAGTCCAGACGACGCCTCCACTTCAAATAAGAGAGTGCAGAGCAACTGTAAACACGTGCTGAGCTGGATCCTACAAGACGTCGAATCGAAGATCACAGTGTCAGCTGAAACAGCTGAAACGCACGACAGGGCTGAAGATGCTCAGTTGCTATAGTATCTCTCGCTTCCGAAAGGTATTTTTACAGCCGAAAACAGTTCATTTCATCCGCCTGCCACGCGGAGTCACCGGAGTGCGAAGTAAACTGGAGTCACCTGACGCCAAATTATTAGACATAAAGCACGTTAAATTCACAGTAATTCACAATGGCGTCACTACCGGTGAGCGCCGCCGCTGGAAAACAAGGCTGTGCGCGCATTGCACGGAGTAGAATAGGACAGTGGCGAGGTGGAGAGTGGAGAAATTATTGCTCCGAGTTCAAGCTTCCTCCTCGCCGCGAAAAAAGGTCTATAAAGTATTGGTCTATTATAGACCATAGAGATCAAACCACCATAACATAATAGAGCAAAGACTGTGAATAGGATTGAAGCAAACCAAAGTGGTCACTGGATGGTGGAGACTCGAGGGAACCAACAGCGGCCAGACAAGGGCAATTTCACGTTGTGCCCAAAGTCTCGACAAGGACCGAAAAGCTGGCTGCAGGGTCAGGCTTCCGTTGTTCGCCATTTACTGTTGAGAGACAGAAAGAGGATCACTACAGCTTACTGCACGCTTCAGGCTCAATCTTTCGGGAAAAGTAAGTAAACAATTAAGATAAGAAAAAGAACAAGCGGTACCCAAATTGCTGTGCAGCAATAAGCGAGCGCTCTTGAAAGATTGGTATTGTACAAGCAAATGTTTATGCGTTTCGCAGCACGTTCCACAAGCAGGACAGTGAAAGCCTCGATACTTATCCTAGTCGGCGTATAGACGACTTGCCACATTATCGGGGTTAACGAATGACAAAGTAAAGCCTACACACTATAACAGCAAAGTTAGCAGAGGTAAACCTGTTGAAATTACTCGCTTTAGGCGACGCTGTGGTCGTTACAAGTGGAGTGTGTACAGAAAAAGTGCAAGAAGTGAACGGCAGTGGGCAGACAGATGAGCCACCTTGAATGCGCGCACTTTTACAGCGACGCTTTTGCTAGGTTCCAGGAGATCACATCCGACAACGGAAGTAGATAGATAGACCGGAAGTAGATCAAGAAATTCGGCTCCATGTACAGCGGTTGGCTCCATGTGCGTGGTGGTTTGGCTACATGTGCGTGGCGGTTTCCCGCCAGTTGTGCCTTAGCACATGTGTCAAAACGGATGATGGATGGCCCATTGTTATACCCCTCGCCACCGCCGATGCCTCTTTCCCAAGTGTCGCGATACTCGGCAGCGGCACGTCCCACCAATCATTGTGCCCCTTTGTCTCGTGACGTATAGATCGCGATAACGCTGTTTTCAGCAGTTGCCCTTTGAACTCGCTATTGGACGGACGCTCGTTTAAGTACATCTGTACGGCATCTAGGATTCTGAAGTCAGAATCCTGACGATGCCGTACAGTGTGCCGCGGCTATGAACGCTGTGCTTCATACGCTAGTCTATGACGATGGGGCGGACTTGGCGCAGCAAACGCACTACTTGGCCATCGCGCCGGCCGAAAACAAGACGCCGGTGTCCTTGCTCTTTGACGAACATGCCGAAGACGCTCATTATAGTCAATCATTATAATATATAAATTCACTATAGCAATATTCACTATAGCAGACCTACTATACTGCCAGCTTCGCTGGCTTCCATCTTCACAGTAGTGAAAAAAGGGGCTCCTAACGTTTGTTTGTTTGTTTGTTGTTGTTTTTTTTTTTTTTTTTTTGCAGGCGCTTATGAAGTCATGGACCGTTCCATCGGGGAAGTGTTGGCGGCGCTGCAGTCTCGCGGCATGCTCGCCGACAGCCTGGTGGTGTTTACCAGCGACAACGGCGGCGGTCCACTGGCCTCGCCGGCCGTCGAGTACGCCAACGCCGGCTCCAACTGGCCCCTCCGCGGGGTCAAGCAGGAAGTGTGGGAAGGCGGTGTGCGGACGCCGGCGGTGCTGTGGTCCGGACGCCTCAGCGGAAGCTTACCCCTACCCCCGTCGCAGCAAGTGGTGCACATGTCCGACTGGGCGCCCACGCTATACGCAGCCGCAGGTATCGCACACAACGCATTACCTTGGAGATATATAGCATCGCCGTCGTCATCATCATCACCACCATTGTATAGCCACCTTAAGCGTAGTGCGGAACGAAGGCCTCTGTAACAAATCTGCAGTGACGAGATGACGAGGTTTGCGGGTAAAGAATTGCCCCTGTCCTGTGTTTGCTGACGCAGGACATGGGTAATTCTATTCCCGCAAACTTCGTAGTTTCATCCCTCTCCATATGCCCGCTACTGCGTTCTCTAACTCTTGGCAACCATTGTGCTATCCAAAGACAACACCGGTTATTTGCCTAAAGCATTACAGAGCATGGTCGCCTCCATTGATTCCTTAGGTTGCAATTGTGCCGCTATGGCATGATGTCTTTTACTGGGTTATTTAATGACGGTATACAGAGAACGAAACCTTCATGTAAAGGAGCTTCGTTTAAATTTACTCTGAAGCATTTCATAACATCGCAAATAACTCGCCCAAATTTTTAGACGGTACGCTCACGGACGTCGCAGAGAAGCATTATTTCTCTTTAATCCCCAAACAGAGCTTTATTATACGCAGTTTTATCAAAAGTGGGCTCCATAAGTGTTTAGCGTGTGCCAAGACAACCTTCTCGTATCCAATAAATAGCGTCGGCGACACTACGCAAGCGCGCACAAGCAAGCTCGGCTTTGTTTATTCAGCGTTCAGCACTAGTAGCGCTCACTAACGTACGGGCACATTCGACTGGTCGCTTTCTAGTGCTCTCGAGCACTCGCGTGGTTCTACTTACATTCGGTTGGTCGAAATCGAGCGCTCGGTACACATTCGCCTAGTTCATTCAGAGCCCCGATCTCCGGCTCAGAGCACTCTGAGGCGTTCCCACCTCTAACCTAGGAGCGCGGTCGAGATACGACAGAAATTCGATCACGTGGCTGCTTCGAATGCTCTGGAAGCTGGGGAGTCCGGGGAGTCCGGCGACAGGCCTTCTCTGGCTCCAGTCTCGAGATGGCTCCGCATCGCTCCGAACTAATTAGGACCGCGGTAGAGAGTAGTCGAACGTACCATTACTTGTACAGCTCAGACAGCTAGCCCTACCCCGCACCTTTTCCATGTCGGTGTCATTCTGTGTCCTATGGCATGTCTCTGTTCGCATAGCAGAGAAACGGCCCTTGCAAACAAAAACTGCATCGGCACGAATCAGGACTCACCTTATCCGTCAGGTACCTTCATTAGCCCATCCATGCTCGCTGACATTCTCTTGTCTTTTCAAGGCGGCGACCCTAAAGACCTTGGTGACGTGGACGGCAGGAACCTGTGGGATGTGCTGTCCACCGGTAAAGGCAACGGGCGCCAAGAGGTGCTCCTGGAAATAGAAGGCAAGCTAGAAATGGCAGCTCTCATCTCCGGCAGGTATACAACGCCCATATTTTACTCTTCAATAGGCGCAGAAAATACTAGGATAAAATAAGCTCAATATGCTTTCAGAAGTGCGTCGGGTTACTTGTCGCCTTTATTGTCGCCATCGGCTCCATTTGGCTCAGTGCCTAAAGAAAAGGCACATTCCCGAAAGATTTCTAATTATGCCTGCCCTGGACCCGCCGATTTAGGTACAAAAATACACTCAAGTCATGTACTTGTGTTTTGTGCTTGTGTGAAATGCTTGGGCGAAAATTAATGGTACGTGAAATTCATTTGCGTGCTCAGGTACAAGCTAATCAGCCGACCCAGCGGGCCAAATGACCCGCAGCTCGACGTTCAAGTGGCCCCGCCGCAAGGGCAGCCTCCGGAGGACCTCGACCTAGACGCCCTCGTGACGTCATCGGCAGCCTGGCAGGCGCTTCAGAACGCCTCCATCGACGCCGGCGGGCGAGGCCAGTCTTCACCGAGACCAAACTGGCGCCAAGAGGCAACGCTCAACTGCAGCGGCAATGGCAACTCAGCGAACAACGACAGCGCGCAGAGCAACTTCAATCCGTACGACACGGTCTTCGTGTTCGACATCTTCAGCGACCCGTGCGAGCGTAACAACCTCGCATCGTCCAATACTAAGGTACTAAATGAATGTTGCAGTCGGCAATCTGCTCTAGTTATCTACGCAGGCATATCTGCCCTTCTACGAAAACCACGTGCAGCGCTAGCTCGAGCGCCTTTACGTAATTTGCTTTCAGGTGATTACTGGCCATCAGATGCTATAAAAATGCCCCCGAACAAATTGAGCACTCTTGAGATATCTAATCACGCATGCTGTGATTTACTATTTCCGTGTAAGAAATAAAATTGCAACTGCCTATAGTAGTGACGCAGACCACGTGGGGCCATGTGGCGTAGGAGGGGGCAAACTTAGCCACATGTTCAGAACTCATGTCTACGGAGAAGGTTTCAAATACAGGTGGCAGTCCATGACAACAAACTCCGCACGCAGAATATCGAGGTAGAAATACAGTACAACTCACTTGTCCGCAGCTTTGTCTAAATTTTCGCGGCACATATCGCTTGCATCATCTTCATGTTTTCTCGGTATAAGTCGTCGCAGCAGCAGGCTATCTGCCTTCGCTCAGTATCCGTCAACGTGTTCGGTGTCATTTTACCGTCACACCATCGCACACCTTGTTGCTGATGATGATAATACCCTAAAGCGATACACATACCACTAACGTCCTTAGTTGTGACTGTCGCGTCGTGTCAGGTCTGATCGATTCACCTGCAGCACCTGAACCAGCTCAAAGAGAGAAGTAGTTTAATGATTTGAAAATGTCGAGAGGTCGGCCGGAAAATGGAACATCTGGCCTGCTACTCTATGTAAGGGAAGGGGAAGAGGGGAAGAAAGAGGGTCACAATAGGGGATGACAATGGGAGGAACAAAGTGAAAGGACACATTGCATAAATATCACAATCGTGAGTCCAGACCCATGTCGCCTAAGAAACGTGAACCAGCTCAAGAGGTATACTGCACCCTGTCACTTCTTTCAGTGGTGCAGCAACAGGGTCCTCTGTACCACGCCGTTAGTTTGAAAAGCTACAGGAAATGTGCAAGTCGGGTTCACGATTTGGCTGCACCCTCCCTACTGACGGTACCGATTGGCGCAGACGTGCAGGTGCCATTCATCAGTGAAGCTAGACGACTAGGCGCTATTGAAACCCCGCTTACGCACGTCTGCTGTGTCTACGCAACGCGGTGCGTGTTTGCGCCTCAGAAGCCGACCAAACCTGCGGTTCGGGACTTCTCAAACTGACAGGACGGCAGATTTTAGGAGGACAGAACAAAACGCCCGCATCGCGTCTGCATCTCGGCAATCGTTACGAGTATCGAGTTGCGCCTGCACCTCTGAAATTAAGCTGCACAATTTCTGAGCTTCTGCTGCCCCGCCGTTCGCGAGGAGCAGGCGAATCGAACGGTCTAGACCTGTCGTTATCCTTTTCGTCTGGCCAGCCACTGCAGTCTAGACTGGCCCCAAAGCTTTCCTTCGAATATGCCTCTACAACATTCTATTTTTCGTCTCCATCTTATGCATTCTTTTTCTTTGTGATATAGATAAGTGTTTAAATGGTACACGAAGTTGACGCCATGATCGCTTGTTTCATGTACGTGTGACTTGCACACACACACACACACACACACACACACACACACACACACACACACACACACACACACACACACACACACACACACACACACGTCTCAAACCTCTTGAGTGTTTTATATACATCCGATATGTGCAACCACGCATTTTACCTTTGGATAGGAAGTTAAAGTTAGCGTTTGCATTGGTTTGTATCATCTTCTATGAAGGCTCCAGTGTCTTCTGTGTAATCCACGCAAAAAGGCGGGAGAGGGCGCCAAGGTGTGTGCGCAGATATTTCGGAGGCAACAGCCGTCATTCTTCGTATCCATGCTAGATGGCGCCAGATTACCACATTTCTGGCACCAGTTAGTATGAACGTTGGAGCACGTATTCGCAACAAGATGATGCCTGTGTCTCCTCCAACAAAATTCCGGAGATGTTTCAGCAGAATGTAACGGATTGTTACCTAGCCTGGACCGTGGGCTACGTCCACCTTCCAGAAGGTTTCAAAGGAGATGCCATTACAAAATATCATCGTAATGAGCAGCAGCAGCAAACAGACTTCACCAAGGCACGTATTCGCGTGTTGCTAGATGAAGTTAGTGGATGTGCACCTGAAGCGGCGATTGATGAGCAAAGAGCACGTACTTCAGCGACACCGCGTGCCAAAGAGACAAACTTGCTATCCCAAACCTTTTCTCTCGCACTAAAGGCCTTAGGAGTGTATCATCATCATCAGTCTATATTTATGTCCACTGCAGGACGAAGGCCTCTCCCTGCGATCTCCAATTACCCGTCCTGCGCTGGCTGATTCCAACATGCACCTGCAAATTTCCTAACTTCATCATCCCACCTAGTTTTCTGCCGTCCTCGACTACGCTTCCCTTCTCTTGGTATCGATTCTGTCACTCTAATGGTCCACCGGTTATCCATCCTACGCATTACATGGCCTGACCGGCTCCATTTTAAATGTGAAGCATTTCTTGGCAAACATTTGCTACTTTGACAGATAGATAGATACTATCTATCTATCTATCTATCTATCTATCTATCTATCTATTCTATCTATCTATCTATCTATCTATCTATCTATCTATACTATCTTTCTATACTATCTTTCTATACTCTTTCAATTCTATCTATTCTATCTATCTAGCCGCCTACGCCTCGGAGCTCTCATGGCCGTTTCGTTAACTTGGTATTTACCAAAAGTGGAATAGTATGACAACAGTGAATGACGAACATAGATGATAGGTCGTGACATGAATGTCATGACATGCGTGTCATGTAGGTCATGAAGCAGCCGCCTAAAATGACAGTGAGCCAGCGAAAAAAACATTAACACTCAAAAAGCCACTGAAATGGGCTCGGACGTGGGTACTAACGGAAAGGAACACTTAGTCATGAGCATGACTCAGCAAACTCATGCATGAGCATGACTCAGCATGACTCAGGCATAGTCATGAGCATGATTCAGCAAAAATGACAATGACTTAGCGAAAAAAACTAACACTCAAAAACCACTGAAATGGGTTCGGACGTGGGCACTAAGTGAAGGGAACACTAAAGGACGATGGTATAACTCATAGTCATGAGCATGACTCAGCAAAAATGACAATGACTCACCTAAAAAAACATTAACACTCAAAAACCACTGAAATGGGTTCTGACATGGATACTAAGTGAACGAAACACTAAAGGATAATGGTAGAAGTCATAGTCATGAGCATGACTTAGCAAAAATGACAATGACTTAGCAAAAAAAGATCACCACTCAAGAACCACTGTAATTGGTTCGGATGTGGTACTAAGTGGTACTAAAGGTGAATGGTTGAAGTCATAGTCATGAGCACGGCTAAGGCTTTCGCCTTAAGGTCTCCTAGGCATTGTTAAAGCGACTCCTGGGGACTCATGACGTGAATGTCATGACATGCGTGTCATATAGGTCATGAAAACGCCGCCTAAGTCTTGGTGCTCTCATGGTCATTTCGTTAACTTGGTAGGCTCCCCGCACACTGCTTCGCATAACATCGATTCCCACAGGGCGTGGGATCTACCGGCTTTTTTCAGTCGCAGTTTTATGGGAAGAAGCTTCCAATTTTCATTTTTTTTCCTTTGTAGTTGCGTGACAGGCTCCTGAAGAAGCTTGAGGCATACCGGAAAACCATTTCACCTCGACCGAGCAAAGAGGAAACCGACGAGCGTGGGTATCCGGAGCATCACCGCTGCCTCTGGTCGCCCTGGATAGGCGTGAAGCAGGCGCCGTACCAGAACTGCCCCTGCTGAAAAGGCTGCCGATGAACTGCGTTCTAGACCGGCCACGCTGCCAATAGTGCAAATAAACACGTCCGAACACACTTCCGTCGCCATGTGCCACCATACAGAAGGCTGGATATATTCACAATAGCCTTCTGGGATCCCCACTGACCTCGCCTTGAAGAACAGTCGTCATCAATATGAGAGGGAACACCTTAATTTTTTTTAGACACTCGTAGGGGTTAAACACAGATGCCCTCCATAAAAGTGTTCAATGATACTAAAGGTTCAGGAGGAAAACTCGTTGTGCATCAAGTTCCTGGATTTGATCCCATACATGACGAGTTATATCGTCGTATAAAAAAAGACGAAAGGCGAAGCATCGATTGCGATAGCAAATTTACACAGAGCCATACGAATTAAGGATAGTACTTTTATCGGCCGTACTTGTCAACGTTCGCTTGCTAACTAAATTAACAAGCATGGTGCAAGCGCGCTCAGCAAACATGAACACATCACACTCGATGACCGCGGACACTCGCTGTCAAAACTCTGGTGTGAGGAAACGCGACAGCAGCAGCGAGCGAAGTGACCTTCGTGCCTCTGCCTATCGCTTCAACGCAAACTGAGCGCTGAGAGAACGCACAAAGCTACGAGCCGCCGACGATAGGACCGCGCCGTGCAGCCGCCACATACGCAATTGCAGCCGAAGTAAAACGCCGCACCTCTCCCCCCTCCTCCCCTCCCCCGGTGCCTCGCAACGTTGGGTGCCTCGCGCGCGACAGATAACGACGCACTTCCTTCCCGCTTTCCTCCCTTTCGCGCGGGCGAAATTAGGCCGCTATCGCCGGCTCACCCTCGCACGCTTTCACTCGCACATAAAGTAAACGGCGCGCGGCGACGATTTTATCGCCCCTGCACTTTATACGGAACCTCACGACGACGGCGACGCCGACGGCAGAAATGCGTCTGGCGTGTCCATATAATTGCTATCGCAATAAAGCAATTCGCTCTACCCTTTCATATTAATGACAACTGTACATCTGCCAACTTAGGGTAACGACGTTGTTTCCCGAACAGACGAGCAGGGCACCCTCAATGGATGTGGCGTACTCACTGATGATTGCATTCAGCATTTCGGGTGAAAAATGTACTTGGGACAGAGACATCAACATTCGCTGAGCGACCGTTACCGCCCGAGGCCTAAAACGGAATACGAAAAGAGCCGTGTACCCTTCTTTATGTGAACGTTAAAAACCTCAGGTGGTCAAACCCAAACCGGAGCAACCCACTATACGGCGTCATCATGACTCACTGCGCAGTTTTATGATATTAAATCGCCCAATGTAATTAAATTTATTATGATAGGATCAACTGAAGCAAGACTATTATTATTATTATTTGATTTGAAAATTTATATACATTTGTCACGAAAGGGAAAGCGAGGAGCAGGCTGGCAACTGCCACCGGAAGGGGCACAAAGACGGAAAGGCAAAGGTAAATGAAGACCGTTGTGACCGGCCATCCTCCTACATGAACACAAAATTAAGCTGATGACGAAGCGAACACACAAGTATGACGAGCCCCATAAGGAATGTCCGCATATCAAAATAACCCGCTGCCAGCTGACTCTAGGCACATCGGAAATACAGCTGGACTCGACGAAGTGACAACAGCGACCCCATTAACGCCCTGCCCCTTCATTCGGCAAATTGTTTTTCTCTTCCGCCGGTTGTCGGCACACAGACCAACGTTGTTTTTCTCTACGGCCACATCCTCAAAACGGAGAGCCAGGCAGATAAAATCCAGCGTTATCGTGTGTGTTTCCTACGAGGAATCTTTACGCCTAATCTGGAGCACACACGCTGCTTAAAATACCCCACGAAAGACTCCTTAGCGCGATCATCTGTTTAGACGGCAGTTTCGATAACCTATGTGTGATTCGGCCTGTGCCGCCTCTAAACGCCGTGTTTTCACGGATGTAAGCCGTTCCCGAACCTAAGCGTGCGTGTGCGTGCGCGCGCGTGTACGTTGTGCATGTGCGTGTGTGCGTGCGTGTGTGCGCGTTGTGTGCGACAATTGACTACAGGGGTCACTAGCAGCGCTTCTCTTAAACTGCACTAATGGCTGGATCTGTGTTAAATTACTACACGTCCAAATGGTGGTAACGGAATCTTGCAATGGCGAGTACTAATTTGCGTAGAAACGTAAGTCCTCACACGTTCGCTTGTTTCTGCTGGTACATCGCAGGTTATTTTGAGTTTGCTATCAGAATGTTACATCTGTTGCCCGGAATACAAAATTTTATTTCGTCTTCTTCCAACTTAACCACTTTGGCACCACTTTAGTCAAAATGGACATGCAGGAAACTGCACATTGGCTGGGGGTCATGGGTTATAATCTAGAAAAAACGGTACTACGACCCCCAAGAAAACTATTTCTTAAGGAGCAAGTGTGTTTCGGGTGCTAAGTATCGCCGTATTAAGGAGGAGAGTAACAGGATGATATAAGCAGAAAGCAACGCAGTAGAACCGACAAACCGACGTGAATCCAGGAAGCGGGAAAAAGAGAAAGCGAACTCGTATGTCGAACTAGAGCGCTTGATCAGCAGGACGCCTTACGTTGTTATCTTCCGGCCCTTGCGAGCATTCGTGTGTAGATTGTCAATGCCCGCCGCGACTGGTACAATCTCCATGAATTCTAGTTCTGCTAAAGGAAGAAAAACACAAAAGAGTGCGTTGTGGAAAGAAACCTGGAAGTAATTGGACGTTCAGCGACATTCTCAAAACCAGCAACCGCAGCAGCGTTTGCCCCGCTGGGCACCAGCGTTGGTGCAGGCTTAATTGCTGCCACTGCGTCGTTGCTCTGGTCGTCTAGCGGTGCCAGGGCGATAGTACAGATAGGGTTCCAGATAAGTGCGGAAAGAACGAGTTGAGCCAGACGCGAGACATGCAAATCAAGTTAACCTCTTTGTGAGAGCTTAGTTCAGTTCAGCAAAACACGAACACTAATAGACGTTATCTACATTACCTGATTATTATAATCCATTTGAATTAAACATAAGAATGAACTTCCCCTTTTCTTAATACGAGTTAATTTTCTGCCGCCTGGCCTGATTGTGATTAACAAAAAATTGAGCCCCGCGGTTACCCTTATTCCTCTCTCCCATAATATTTGCTCGAAACTTGATACAATGATAAGAAAATAGTCATTTGAAGTTAGCCTTCACCAGCTTCAAAACGTTTCTCAAGCACATAAGCACCGAACCCGCGCGGACGTGACTTCCCCTGCTATTTTCCAAACGAATAAATCGAGATTTGTACTCGGGCCTCGTGGCCGTGACGAAGCAATCAATTTCTTGCTTTATGCTGTATAACGTCTCAAAGCAACAACGCCTAGGGACACGCCATGCTGGAGTGCACCAAATTACCTTCGACCACCTGGAGGTTTCTTTAGCATCCACCCAAAGTACCGTACGGTAGCGTTTTCATGTTATTCGCACATAGGACTGCTGCCACCGCGGCCGGGAATCGAACCCACGAACCTAGTTGTTCGTACAGCGTGCAGTTGCCTATCTTTCTTCAGTGCCTACCATATTTTCTGCATTGCTCCAACGCTGCTTAAAGGCTGTCATTCAATCACAAAGTGTGCCCATTCGTTCACGTGCTATGCTGTCGTCTCGTGCGTCGGCTTTGGCATGTAAGCCTGTGCCGCAAGACGAGGCGCGTACTATATAGCTCACCTCTAGAAATTAGAGAACATCATGATGTTGCGCTATGAAGCCCAATGTCACCTCTTCGATGCGATTAGCATTCTTTGGGAAGGTCACCCACTTTGCGGTATTGTCTGTCCCTATCTGACCTTCTCGTCAGATCCAGTGACCCAAGTTAACTGGATGTGACCCACGTCAAGCTAACTCTCTAATAAACAATGTGCACTTCTAGTACTATCGCGCTCAATATGAGCTGAACAATTAAAGACGACACGTCAAGTTAACTCTTTAATAAACACCGTGTACTTGTAGAACTCTCGCGCTCAATATGAGCTGCAACACGCGAGCCGGGGCTGAAACGACGCTTTCAATAAAAATGTGGAGATGGTCTCGCCATTTCAGCAATGCGCGTACCCCATGCTTTCCGTCGTCTGCTATCTTCGCGGAGCGATAATACACTGATCCACTGAGCAGCTATAGCTTCACCGCAGATAAAAAATAAAAAAAGAACTAAAGAACAAAAATTCGACAGAGACGCTTAAGACTGCTTACGTGTGGGAATGTGAAAACATTATACCGTTTGTAGACCTCGGAACGTCATGAACATGTTCATGTTATACACTCATCATGTGGCGCCACCTCCTGCCCATTTGCTGCGCCGTCACGTGCCCAATGACGCACACACTAGACACACCTTTAGTCAGCCAGAACCGTGGAGCCACTTGTAAATAACCTTTTCCCTGCACCTATGCTGTCGAAAGCCAGATCTGTCTCTATTTGGTCAAGATATTCTTTGCCGAGTCCGTAGAATGTGTATATAGCCGGCAGCGAAAACACTTTTCTTTAAGCTGCACACTTCCACCCTGTCAGTTTCATGGTTCTATGAAAAAGGATTATATGTACCCTGGAATGCAAATTGTAGACTTTGAAATCAGCCCGAGACAATAGAGTATTGCTTTATTCTTCGTCTTGACGCATTTTATTTTTGGGACATTTTACAAAGAACTATCAAGAAATAACTTCCTCTCACATGTTATGGTATCCAGTTCCTTCCTTTCAAAAAGACAATCAGTAATACACCATATGATTTGTTTATGTTGTTAGGATTCTAATCATTATGGAGAAGCTGAATGATCGACAGACAAGGTCTGTCTTTCGAGAAGAGGCTGCTCAAGTGCGTAGCGTGATTGTCACTTTGATCGCGTTCCTGAGTGAATTTCGGATCTGGACGCTTGTCTTCGTTCAATTTTTGAACTTTATTGACTGCCTAGCAAGTGTGCATTTGTTTTTCATGTGTGTATAAATGTAACGTAGCTAATTTTCGCATGAAACTACTCATAATTCCATGCAATAAAGAAAAAAAATAAGTCGCCGTGGCGTCGGGGGAAGCGTGCTCCTCTCGCAATCCGGAAGCCCGGGTTCAATTCCCACCCCGACCGAAATGTATCAAATTTTCTCTTCAAAGCCTTAATTAATTTGTTTACAGGAACCTCTCCGAGAAAGTTGACGTCAATCCGAGCATTTTTTTACTTGTTTTTACTCTTTGCGCCGTCGGTCATTTTTGGTACCATCTTTCGGTCACGCCGACGCCGACGGATTTTCGCGTAATGGGGCATATAATGCTTTCAGATTAAAAATACGAGAATAGTTACGAAGCTAGGGCGGCGTGCGACATGACGAAGCACGCTGCACGCTGCGCTAAGGCTTAAGGACTTACGTGCTGTTCTTCGGGCCACTGTATTTTCGCTCCGCGAAGAAACCAGACAGCGCAATGGAGTTTGGTCAATGCAGGTGTGTTTTACGAACGGCGTAGAATTTAGCACGCTGTCCTGAAAGAACTGTCATTGAGAGCCTGCACGACTGAGTGATTGAACGTGTGTAGTTCGCAGCAGAGTGTGTCATTCAAAGACTAGAATGTTTACACTGAGACATGTATAGCTATACTGCACTTAAACCGCTGGTCGCCTTTACCGGAAGTGAATGCTCTGTGAACTAAATTGCTTCTACTACGCACATACATATCGTTAGCTCAAACGTGCCTTGGTTTCGGCCATTATCAGTGCCCTTTATTATGTTCTTCACTGCAGCTGAACGTGGCAAAGAGATCACTTTTTTTTTCGAACCCGTGTTAATGAAAATACATTCCATGCGCACTCAACAAACGGTGCTAGAAGCCAGCGCGCTATATCCTCCTGAGACCCGAGCCCAACTACGGAACATAATCGCTCTTCGAGGCGGTTTTTATTGTCTATTGTGATGTTACGCACTTGAAAACCATTTTTCTTTAAATTTATATGCCACGGTTAGATGCCAAAAGCTGCGTCTCCATGCACGTTTCCATGTCTCCGTCTCCTCATGTTTGCTATGGCAAAAACTGCATTTAATTGTTTAAACGCAGAGATGAGTTTGGAACTAAGTGTAGTGCATTGCCACGTTGCTTCCGCGTCCGGTATATTTTCGCGCAATGCCACTAATCTCGAAACGCACCTCAAGGCTGCTTTCGGCCGTCTGGGACGACACAGAGCTCTAGATCAATTGTGCGTCAAATTTCTCGAAAGCGGATGACAAGAATATGAGTAAACCACTTCTTTACAGTTACACGTGCACCGTACTTCATACCCAGAATGAATATTTTGTGTAATCCCTTCCGAGTGAAATTAGGAAAAAAAAAAGTTGAAGGCAATATGCAATGTATTGTACAAGGGGTCTTAAGAGGATATAGGCCATATTTGTATATTAAGCCACCCAATAATGTTCCCTGTTGCCGACTCGACGATCATTTCCCAAAGGGATGCAAACTACATCGTGTGTAGTACGCGACAGTAAAATGCCCGTATTAGGAATGCACCTTCGTAGCTTTCCTGGTTCGCACGCGCTCTAGAAAAAAAAAATACAGATACAAACAAAAAGCTCGTTGTTCACCGCCGAGACGATGACAGCAGATGACGTCACAGCTTCCCTTGGCGCTTTAGTCGCAACGGCGACCGCGGAGGAATGCCTGCCCAGCCGGTTCGACGCCACATCGTAAAAAAAAAAGGGGGGGCTCTTTTAATAACGACGCGACCCAGATACGCTTGGTCTGCCCGCAGAAAGAGGGATAAAGAACAAAAAAGAAACACGTGGCAAGAGAGTGAAAAGGGGAATGCCGAGAGAATTGCTAAAGGGCGTTTTAGATCGACCGGCTTTCTCCTGCGAGCCGCTGGCACGGAAAAATTAAAGAAAAAAAAAAGTCAAGAATCTCCCATCCTTTATCGAAATTCTCCGCACCAGCACCTCGAATGGAATTGCGCTTTCTCCAGAGCACGTGGTCAGACAGCAGTTTCCTCGTACACACAGCCGTGGCGTTGTAAATGATCTATCCTGTATAGGAGCAATGGGTTGCCTCTTTGCGGCATCCGCGCCGATTCGCTAATGTTTGCCTCGCTTTGTAGGTTTTGTAGGTTTTGGACTGCAACTGTGGGATCTAGTGCGGTAGCGCAAACGCGTCGACTGTGGGGGGCACAAGCTGGTCCGCGAGCTGTGCTTACGCCTGCATCTTGCTTTTGAGCGTAAGAAGAATAATGCCCGCTAAGCGTATGGCTTGCGCGAACACGTACGTCATTCCCGTGAATAGAGCCCAAAATTGAAGTGCATGGATGCCTTCTCTAGCAGAAAGTACAAAAACACCAAAACAGCAAGGAGTTCCTTCAACCTGCTTCTCTAAAAACCCTTAGATACGGTTGAAATACGGACACCGTGGCATGCCCTTAAACGCGGAGCTCCTTTCACATTGGACGAAAGCTTCATGCCTCGTTTGAGATTCAGTGCCGATAAAGCATAAAGGAAACGCGTACCCTGATTGGGCAATGACGGGAATCGTCTTGCTCTTTAATCAATTAGAAAAGCGCAAAGTAGCTAGCTACACGAAGACAGAACAGCACAGACGCTTCTATAAGAACGAATATCATTCTGATATAAATCTTTTGTCAATTGTTTTCCGGCCGCATTTCGATGGGGGCGAAATGCGAAAACACCCGTGTACTTAGATTTAGGTGCACGTTAACGAACCCCAGGTGGTCCAAATTTCCGGAGTCCCCCCGAACGGCGTCCCTGATAATCAGATCGTGGTTTTGGCACGTAAAACCCCGTAATTTTTTTTTTTAATTTTCAGTAGCACTGTTTTCTTTCTTTATAATTCGCATTTTTGTTCATTGTTCGCGTTTTTAAATTTATTTTTGTAATTTTGATTACTACTGTTTCTCCACTACTTTTATGGTAAATCTTGTTAAGTTCTTGGGTTCAATCTCATCTTTCTGCTCTAATCGATGTTTTACTTTGTTATGGTGTTAACGTATTTTGATCTCTATGTATGTATTTACTGTGCTGCCCCCTTACACAGTGCCCCACCAGTCTGTAAGGTACTTATAAATACATAGATAAATGATATATCTAGAGAAGAAGTAAAGAATAATTTCATTGTCTGCATGATGATGATGATGTAATGGCCTCCACCTTGAAACGGGGCGGTGACAAATAGTCACCTTGCCTGCGTGATTTAATCAGGTATGCTATACATGTCTTTTTTTATCTAGCATTTTTGTATACATTTCATTACTCTTTCTTCCTCTCAATATCTACCTTGTACCTCTACCTATGACCAAAAGATCAAATCAGGTCGTATCAATCTCTTCCCTGCTTTTTCCCCACCAATACTCTAAACGTCTCTTGCTTATCTCGACTGCTGGTGGATTGATGCTTCCGTCCACATTAAACCCAAGCGCTTCTGGAAGGTGTACGTTACCTACTGTTCTCACAGGGTGAATCTCTTTACATTACATTAGGATGTGTTGAGTGGTCTCCGGATTTTTGCTGCAGCATACACATGCATCATCTAGTTCTGAACATATGCTCCGGTATGTTTTGGTCCTTAGGCAACCGGCTCGAGCCTCAAATAACAAGGCACTGCCGTTTGTGTCATCGTACAGATTTTCCCTTCTAACATCTTTCTTCTCATTCTTGTAAATATCCATTGTCCTTTATGTTTCTATTTTTTGCATCCAATTCCCGCTCTCTATGTCTCTCACTTTCTTTCTGATGACTCCTGGTTGTCTATTTACAGTTTGAATGATACTGTACTTGGTTGACAACTTTCTTGACCTCTTCCATTCTGTATCCACGCTTTTCAGATACAGATACTTGCGCACTTTAGCCACCCATTTATTTTCATCCATGTTTTATCCATGTTTTCTGCACATGCGCAGAAAAAGCACGGCGTTTAAGAACCAAAGCTCAGCAGTCTCAGATGTAGGGAACTCGTCACATGAGTTTTTCAAGCAACCTGTTCTCGACTTTCCGCAAGATAACAGATGTGCTACTAGCGCAATCGCAGTACCTCTGCATGACGAAATAAAGACTCCAAAAACTGTCGTGCGACAATGTCCCTGCTTCTTCCTAATATAGTAATTTCAGCAAACCATATGGCACGCATTTGCAGCTTTCTCAAGTAGCAGGTAAATGTTCATATCTTTATTATTTGTTTAGTGGGGTGTTCTCCGGATACAGGTAGTTCACAAACCTAGGTGTACTCTACGTACAACCCAAGATAGAGGCGTTTCATAAAGTGTCCCCCCTGCGCACTGCACAAACAGCTTTGCGTGCTTTGTACAAGTTGACTTACATTCCCATTATCACCACGAAGGAAAGCCTGCCTTAACCTGGGGTTTCTACAATTCACTCTGGACCAATTCATCGCTGGCTTAGTTAACTTTGTGCTTCAATGCATAAAACAGCGTTTTCCTCAAGAACTTAACTGGAACAGCCCACGCATTTAGTCGGACACATTGAAAATTAATATCTCGAATCTGGTTCAGTCCCGAGAATTCGTTCTAAGTGGATACGCCTTGCGAACTTAGCAGCTATAATTCGTAGATTGAAAGATGTGTCGTAAAATAATTAATTAAAGAGTTAACGTAATTACGTTAATTATTCACTTAGGCGTTTTGATGTCTCGGGGAAGTAATGGCCGCCTCATCGAGTAGTTTAGATCAAGAATTATAATTGTGCTATCTGTCACAGGCAATTTTTAAAAATTTGGTGCAGCTAAAATGATAGAGAGAGAGAGACAAAATGATTTAATGAAAAGCAGGGAGGTTCACCAGGACTGAGCCCGGTTGGCTACCCTACACTGGGGGAAGGGAAAAGGAGAGAGAGAGATTAAGAGAAAAATAGAAAGTCCGCTGTTGATATCGCTGACGTAGCAACAGATCTCTGTCCTTTCACTGATGATCAATCAGTCCGGATCATAGACGGTCACTCAGTCCTGTAGCTAAAATGAAACTATACAGAACCAGTGCGGTGGCGGGCGAGGGGAGAGGAGCTATTGCCATCAAGGGTACATGATGATGATGATGATGAAGCCTCAATTAATGGCACAAACCCACTGTAGCGGATAGGCCACGAACTGGGTGGTATATTATTGAAAATTAAAATAAATTAGTTCATAAATAAATAGGTAAAAAAGGAAAATAAATGAATAATTCAAGAGGAGAGATAAACCGATAATAAGAGAATATATACTAAGGTAGTCAGCCTTGCCCAGAGAGGAATAGTTATATGAACTTAATAAAATAAGTACAGTGAAGGATAGACGTAAAAATGTGTAAGTTAAATTTTGAATAATAATACGAATAATATTGCAACTGAATTTGTGCTTTTACATTTTGAATTTTTTATATTTTTAAGTTCATTGAAGGAGAAATAAATCAGTCAATGGAAAATGGGAAAATATTAACAAGGCAACCTTTTTGTTTCACAGAGGAAATTATAAATGGCTCGGCAAACGTTCCTGTGGATATATCCCAATACTGTTGCTCCAAGTGAGAGTATAGTAGAACTGCATAAAGGGCGGTCCTCGATTTTGAAGCGGAATTTCCAGACATCGTGTGCGATGATTAGAAAACCACCGACACAGTAATAAAAAGTGATCGATGGTTTCCGGCTCATTACAGAGGTAGCATAAAGGGGATGCCGCTAGGCCACATCTGTGCAAGTAAAAATTAAGGTTTGGAATACGGCAACTCAGCCTTGTAAATGATACTTCAAATTGCCGGTTAGGACACCATTGTCGGTTAGGAAACCAAGAATTCCAAGAATAATTTAGATGTATAAAGTATGTAGACCATACACTGCAGCCAACAACATCCTCCTTCCTCTTTGGGTGAGCTTCTCCACGGGAATACCTTCCCGCCAATGCGCATGTTTTGAATCAAACACTCGCCGTTGCGCTTTCAGTTTATATTCGCCCCCAAAATAGCTCGACCGGCCATCGCGGCAGCTCAATGGGTATTGGCGTCCTGCTGCTCCTATAAGACCGGCGTCCTTATAGGAGCCGCAGCCAGCCAGGCGACCCTGATTAAGTTGGATGGGAAAAACACACGGGTGCTTGAATGAGGCGATCGATAAAGAAACAAAGGGGGTTCAAAATACCGCAGCTCTCTTTACCATTCCCCCTACTGCGGTAGTGTCTATCATAGCTCAAGCTTCCTTTTGGACGTCCAACGAATCAATCAATCAATCAATCAATCAAATGTCCACATGTCTCCTTCAGCAAGTTCGCGCCAGTTTCTGGGGTTGAGAAGACTTGGTTTGGTTTGGTGCCTATAGAAATAGCACAACCCACTACGGGGGATTGGCCATGAATCGGGCGGCAGTAGGAAGAAAAATGAAGGATACCTAAATGGGATTTTCTAACTTAAGAATGAGATAATAAATGAATTATAATCGTTAATATTAATTTTCATGCTACAGCATCTTAAAATTTTAAGCAATTATTTTTGTTGTCTTGTGAAAAAAAATTAGCATGGCAGTCTCCTTGTTTCCATTACAAAATTAAATATGGCCTCACATACGTTCCTATTACAGTGTCCAGTGCCGACGCCCCCAGAGATAGAATGATAGGTAGCGTAATAGTCAATCCAAGTTGGCGGAGGGGACCTTCTAGAAGTCTTTTTCTATGCATGGTGAACCTACGACAACTATGAAAGCAGAAGAAGAAGAAGAAGAAGGCCGACATGAAGGACGCGCCATCAAGACAGCCGGGACGCTCTGGGACTTCTCGGGTGCACCGCCATGGTCCTCCAGTCAAGCAGAAGAGGACCGATCGCGGAGCTGAGGTCCGGCTGCAATCGCTGGATGCTAAAACTACGAGCCCGGAGCAAGGACACGGGGCAAGGGAAGCGTTCTCTCAAGGAAGCAGCAGCTGCAACAAAGACAAGGAGAGTTTCGCGTTCTTTTGCTTCTGCGGAATGGCGGCGTCGGCCGCGTTCGTCATCGCAGTCATATTCGCCGGCCTCTACCTGAGCAAGGGCCACAGAATAAGAAAAGGACCCTCGGAAGAGCTGCTATTCTGCTGCCCGGAAGAAGCAGAGGAGTTATTCAGGTACGTCAACACCAGCCTGAAACCTTGCAGAGATTTCATCGCGTACACCTGCTCTAACGATATTAGCGAGAAACGGTCGAAGCGCCAAGACAAAACCACGGAGCTCATGTCCGCCCTCATTACGGGAGTGCTTCCCACGGGATTCAAGAAAGGCCAGGCCGGACGCTTCCTCACTGCCTACTATCGGACGTGCATGGAGGCGGTGCCGAAGAAAAATTCGCTACTTTCTTCCGTCGCCGTAGCTCTCTGTCAAAGCACCTGGAAACGGCTCGGGCTAATCGATACCAGAGCGGCCTTGGCGTACCTCTTTGCGGCATCCTTCAAGTATTATCTGCCGTCAATTGCCATTCCCTCTGTAAACTGGTTGAGATCGTCGATGACTTTCCGTTTAGCGGCCATCTGCAATCCCGTGTCCTTGAAGCAGGCCTCACTGGCCACTCCCGTCGAATCGGTGAACGTCTGTCTGAATGCCACTGCGACTATGAAGGGCACGCACAAGCTCGCGCTCACGTTGTGCAAGTTGATTAGCACCACTCCGGAAAACAAGAAGAATTACGCGTTGCCCAACAAAAGCGCCGCTTTCCACCGAGAGGTATGGAAAATAGACGACCTCGAAGACGCGCTGAATGGCATCGGTTATGCTCTTGCAAGTTTCAAGTCTATCGAGGTCACTCGCGGCGACGGAATCCGGCTGCTGCACGACTTTTTTAACAAAGCAGAACAAAATCGCGGCGTCATCACTACCGCCGTCAATGCGGCCAGCTACTTGATTTGGCATAGCCTAACGCGAGCCGCCACGACTATCTACTCCAAGTACGACGGCTCTTCGACTCGAGTCTTCCACATTTGCAAGGAGAGCGTGTCTGACATGAGGCGACTCTGGAATGCGTTTGTGGCCGAAATGCTCAGCAGCCCGGACAAGGATGCCGAGGCAATGGCAATATTCACCGAAGTTAAACGCGCCGTGTTCTCCGACTGCCAGGCGAGCGAGCTCTTCGAAGCCGAGGACGCCGAGCACCTCAGCAAATTCTTCGGCGATCTCACTCTGCTCACTCCCACGGCGGCCAGCCGGTCTACGCTAGTCGCCTTGCCCAAGCCGACCCGCTCCTTCGGCGAGAACTTCTTGAGCATTCGCTCTAGCGAAGCCGAAATCATTGCCAATCGAAGAAGGCTCTACCGCGATCTCGATGCGACATTCATCGTCGGGTACGGCCTCATAGAGTTCCTTGGTGAGCGGCGGCTGCTACTGTTGCCAGAGTCTTACAGCTACATCGAAACCGGCTCGAAGAACCATGACCTGCCGAACAGAGCTATGGTGGGCCGCATGATGGCAGAGAGCATGTGGTACATGACGCTGTACCAGATGAGTTGGAACGCCAGGACGTCGGCTAACATCCAAAGCTTGAAGAGGTGCTTCAAGGAGAATTACTTCGCGGAATCCGACAAAGAGCTGGACAAGATGACGGTTGCAGCTCTCGGGTTGTACTCCGTCTTGAACGTGGTGGACAGGACCCATTGGCATGTGCCCAGACCCGCTTTTAGCCTGTGGCAGCTTTCTCATGCGCAGTTCTTCTACGCTTTCACCACCTATTATCGCTGCCCGACATCCGTCCGGCGCAGCGATGCGTCCTACATCAACGCGCCGCTCACTTACATCGAAGACTTCGCAGAGTCTTTCAACTGCCCCTCCGGGACGCCGATGGTGAAGCCCCGTCACTGCGCCATTCGAGGTACTCGCACTTGACCTCCGATGCGAGTGATATAAGGTTATCAGTTTCCTTTAGTCATTCGAGACTGACAGCTTGCGTCGAACTCTCACCTTGTCTGCCTGTGTGTTTGTCACGTGAACTATATTTGCATCGTTTGCTTTGTTTTCCTCCTTTATTTTGCGTTCAAAACTGCACTGCCGATACCTTTCGGAATGGGAGTGAAGAAACATGGCAGAGTGCCACGTAAAGCGTAAAAAGAAGCGATTGCGTATACTGACATTCTTACTTGAAATGGCCTCTGAGCACTTGCGAGGAGTTCATTTTGTTGCTTTGACTTGATAGACATTCTTGAAACATTTGGAATCTTTGTTTACTGTTTGCAGGATCTTCTGCAATATACATCCCTCAATAAATAGAGCGCTGCTTCTAAGTTTGTCAATATTTTATAGTGTAGCTTTCGACCGTGTTGAGCCCACCCTTTACGTTGCACCAGAGGGACGCTCTATGTATGCGTTCCTTCGGACTTGAACTTTCGTGAGCGTACCTGTGGGTTATTTATCTTTGTCTCGTGTTATTTTTCGTTTCTTTACACGAGTCGAACGTTTCTGCAAATAACTTTTGAGCAGTTGATAGGGTGTGAGCCATTCACAAGTTATTTTTTTCTCGTGATCTTTGTTATGTTACGTCACGAAATAGAGATGGACAAATCGTGGACGTGCCGCTGAGCCCCGTAGATGGCTGAAACGTACACTGTTCCCTTACGGCAGACTCGAGTTTGAATTCAGCCAGCTGTGTGTTCACAGTCAGTGGGTAAATTGCTCCTGCATTGTTTTCTGCACATTTTAACAAATCTCGTTCGAGCTTAATAATAAAAAAGGGGGTTAATTACTTCAAGAACGTCAGCAAGCTGCAACTGAAATAGGCTGATTTATGGAGTTTGGTATTGGCAATGCTATATGAAGGTTGGTATTGACAATGCGGTGGTATTGAGATTCCTCAAAATTGGTCTCGGGGATCAGTAACAGGTGATGAAATAAAAATAAGAACAGTACTGCGTCACATGTGCTGACATACGTAAAATTTTGAGCACCCGCCGCGGTTTCTTAATCGCTAGGGCATTGCGCTGAAAACCCGAGAATTTAATTTAATTTTTTACAATTCTAGGTGACATTGCCTTACTTCATACCTTGTTGAGTTTTTTGAATGGCAATACATCGCTATGTTCCGTGTGCTCCATCGAGCCACGTATTGGTGAGTTCCTGCGAGCGATCAGAACGCTGACCGCTCAAACGGGGTACAAACTGCTTAATTATACACCACGCTGCGTAAACAAGCAAATGTCTGCATCACATTACGATTGTATCCGTCTTGTTACTGGACTTAGACGAAACTAGACTAGCGGCTCTAGTGGCGCCGCCGTCTAATGTATACATAAGCACACACCACTTCTCTTCATGATCCAACCCAATACTTTCATTCCCCTTCCCTCTCCCCCAGTTCAGAGCAGAAGACTAGACCGCACCAGGGCCGGTATTTTGTAGCGATGCCTTCCCGATGCTAATGCCTGTTCGCGCTTGGTCAGTGGCACGGTGTAAAATATATTTACATCTTACACCGTGGTCAGTGGTCAGAGCGACGGTCCGCTCACGGTGTCAACGGGATCAGCCGGCCGTGAGTGGTGGATGATAAGACTAGTAGAGAAGAAAGCATAACGCATCGCTACAAAATACCAGCCTAGCTCCTGATGACCTTTATATATATATATATATATATATATATATATATATATATATATATATATGCAAAACCAAAAAAATACCGCAGACTAGGACACGCGATCCTCAACACCACTGAGTTGGTTTGAGCCTCCTAGCACACTCCGTTGTTTTTAAAACATTGGCTACTTTTAGCTGCGACACCCTGTACATATATATAGTTGCTGCATGCCAAGGTGTGAACCATGGCGGAAAATAGTGTTTCCCAGTAGACGGTATGACAAAAGATCGCAGGTGCAAGACAGATACATACGTACATAAAACCTTTTTATGTATTTTATTTCTTCAGTGAAATATGGTTCATAAAAATTGCTAGTGGTACAGTACTCAGTTATATCATCACTAGTAATGATTCTCGCCAACTAGCCCGGCAGCATACGTTACAAATATATCACATCAACTAGGTCTCATCAGCAGTGAGGCGGACATTACTTGGAACTGAAAATCTCAGTGTTATGTTATGCAATTATTATCCCTGGATAAATTTCATTTAATCGCTCTGTGGCACGCGTAACACTTTCGGATTTAAGTGGGCATGTCGGAAAATGAAGGCATCTCCTTTTAGTAGAAATCCTGTGCTCAGCACAAGTTTCGAGAAATACATTATGTGACGAAATGCATCTATATTTCAGATGACACTTACTACCACTGCGGAAAAAGTATAATGCTGATACGGAGTGCTCATAAATGCATTTTACCACAGATCTTTAGGGCGTAAGATTCAATATGTCAATGCACCATGTCACAACCGTTTCAATGTGTACCAAAAGCATAAAACACGTGCGTTTCTGCCTTCCACCTCCCACTGGAGTGGGCTCCAGTGACCGGGAGTCGAACGCACAGCCCCGAGCCCTGCAACAGAACGTCATCGACACCGAGTCACCGCAGTGGACGTTGCATTATTAAAATTAGACTATGGGGTCTTACGTGCGCAAACCACAATCTGATAATGAAGCACGCCGTAGTTAATTTTGACCACCTGGGCGTTTTTGAATTACGCCCCCATCTAAATGTGGCTGCCGCGGCCGGCCTTGAACCCGCGAACTCGAGCTCAGCAGGCAACGCCATAAACACTACGCTACCATGGCGAGACCACACTGTTCGCAATGGTTGCACAATTATGTTTCTATCATATATACAAGGTATAGCAGCAACAGGAGACGTATTCTGCGATGATCACTTTCGGCGATAGTATCGCTTCGGCGATAGTATCGCTTCGGCGACAGTATCGCCGTCAGGCGTGCGCTGATTGGTTCGTTGAGCACTACGTCACGTAAGGCGATAGTATCCCCGAGACGATCGTCGCAGAATACGTCCCCAGGCCGCCCGTCACTCGCGCTGGGATAAACCGATAAGAACAGAGGCAGTGGTGCCGGGTTGTGCCTCATGCTGTGTGATACAGCAAAAAAAGGAAGAAAAAAACTAACCCCAACATTCTAGAATGTCATTACCGAGCAGAAAACGCCGACGCCTCGAAAGGATTTAGGAAAAGGCCCCTTCTAGCTTGCCAGCAATTGCTGCTTAAGCTCCGATGTCGATGACGACATGCGGTCCGCTTCCTTTTTCCACAGGGATGGATGCCGTGTGCGTCCCATATGATATTACCTCTCAACGGTTGCCGTGGAAACGCGCTTCTGTTTGGAACATGTAGCTCTGCCCAGTAAATAGAGTTAGCGTGTTTCTTCTCTTTCGGAGTGGAGGGTCGGAAGATAGAGGTGGGAGGCTGTCCGGCTACCCGGGTCTTTGCCCGAATGCCGGCCTTTTACCTAATATATATGCATAATTTACCGCAAGCCAAGAGACATCTCCGTCTTTCAAGCGACCGGACATCGTTTGGTACGGCCATTAAAACTGTTACGCCAAGTCTAGATGACTGTACTGTTAGTCTGTTTCACACTGCTATCTTGCATACGGTGTGTCAAAGTTCAGGCTAAAAGTGAATATATGCACGCGAAATTCATTGGTTGCCTCATCGGAGCCACTCTAAATCCAGTAACTAAGCAACGGCAGTTACACACCAGTCTCGTACCATTTTCTTTTAAATGCGGGCAACGTAAACTAATTTAATAAAGAAAATCATCAAATCAACGCTGTCACTTAAGCGGATTGATGATTTTTCAGAATTCGATACTTGCAGCAGTTCTTGAGTGGTCTCCAGCATTGCGTCAAGTACCGCTAGAACTTGATAGTAATCCATTAGAGTAACACTTTGCTCGTTCATGAGATACACAGTGGATGCCAAAGGAAACAAAAGTCAGCCTAATGTGACAGAGGACTAGGAGCGGTGATGCGAAAAGAAAGTGGTGTCAGCGGATGCACTTCGGTAGTGAAGAGATTGGAAGGAGAGGCCTTCCTGCTGTGATCCTGAAAACAATTCCGGCAGAAACCATCTCACGATGGATGTCAAAGTCAATGCAATTAGCATTGAAGCAATGTAACGAGACACCGTATCGCCCACGCCGAAACGTGCATGCAGCCCGATTCCTCTCTCGCGCGGCGCCATCTATCGGCGTCGCCAGGAAGTCCGCGCGTGGCGCGAGTTCGATTCCGCCGAGCACAGGGGGTTAATCTGTAAGAGTCCACCTAGTCGGACTGTCCATTTCGGCCGCCGCTGATTGGCTGCAGCTGCACGAGTGAGGAGGAGACAGGTGCCCCCAGCCAGTCTCCTTCTCGCTCGTGCAGCTGCAGCCAATCAGCGACAGCCGAAATGGACAGTCTACTAGGTGAACTATTACAGAATACGCACTCAGGATAAAATTTAAAGATTATTTTTTCTCACTGAAGAGCGGCGCACACGCGGTGGCGCATATTCAGTTAGTCGAGTTGGCGTCAAAGAGGTTCTTTGAAGAGCGGCACATGCGAGTGGCTCATACCCAGTGCTCCAATTAAGCTGTTCTCAAACAGGTTCGTAGAATAGCGGCACAAACAACGCGCCACGTACCCATGTGACCCAAGTCGGCGTCAAAGAAGTTAATTGAAGAGCGACATGTACGCAGTGTCACAAACCCTGTGACGGTTAGTTTAGAACGCTGTTCCCTCAGCACAGCATCCCGATGCGCTACCCGTTAGACCGTGGGACAACCCAGTGACCAAAGTTGGCAGGAAAATGGTTAGGGAGATAGACAGACCCCGGAAAGTGCGCCAAGTACCCTAAGAATGCTAATCGCATTATTAAGCTGCCTATGATAATGACGGCGATACAAATACGGTGTTGCACCACTCTTGTGGTCACCTGCGACCTTAAGCCACTCTAAGTAAGGCCAGGTGGTATGTATGTAAAGCAGGCGTGATCACTATACGCAAGGAAATGAGGCGAACAAGCGGCAAACTGTACTCACGGCAGTGTTGGCTCGTCGGTCACGTTTCCGAGGCAAGTTCCCAACGGCAGTGTGCTCTCAGTGGCGCGATATCCGATACAATAATAGATTTTCGGACTCATTTGGGTAATGATCGAACGAAAGGCATACACGCTCGACTGCTGCACGTACTCACACCGCCCACTGCAGGAGAGAACCATATTTCGCGATCGACAAATAGAGCCGGAACCTCGCTCTCAACCACACGCTATCTACACGTTGGGCAAACGCGCCAAAAAGTCCGGCAACGTGCAGAGACCACGCTAACCACGCAGCAAAGGCTCGCTCACGCTGTAGACTCCCGCGCAAGCATCACCCCCCAACCACCTCGTATAAATCACCCGTCGCCACTTCGCATGCTATGGGCACCAGAGTAGTTGGCTTCGGAACGCATTCGCGCCACGCGACGGAAAGCCTAATCAGTCGGAAGACGGGTGGTGTGTGACGTCGTGGCTGAGTTGCAACGAGTCATGCCGCAAGCAGCTCGTCAGCGGCTTCCTTTTGTGCAACGTGATTGGGTGGCGCTGAGCCACAGAATCAAAGCCTGCGGACGAGCGCCGTCCGCAGGCTGAACCGGTGGTCCGTCCCATCGTGTGGATCCAGCATAATGGTACCGACAAACCGATCACCGGTGGGACGGTTATCGCCACATCGCTCTTTTTTACTCCATCATCATTGCCGCGACCCTTCGGTGACGAAAACGATATAGACGATGGCGCAGAATTTATGAGCGGCGTCTTTAAGTTATCGGAGGCTTTTATCCTTACCCGTGAGTGTCTTTTCGTTCTTTGGAAGCCTTCTGATTCGCTTCGGTAACCCCGACGGTATACAAAATGAACGAAACAAAACTGCAATCTCATCGGCCGCCGCGGGGTCGCGCGGCTCGCCCTTTCAAAGCTTGTCGTCTAGCATGCCGTGCATCTTACGTACCTTGAAAACCAGGGCTACGTGTTTGATAAGGAGCCAGCCACGGTGCACGTCCTAACCCGCCGGCGCGTAGCGGAAGCAGCACGATCCGAGTAGGCGCTCGTTCCCAGTACGACAAAGTAGGCTCGTATTTGATAGTTACCTCATAGAGAAATAAATCCAACAAGAGGGGACACTCGACAAAAACTGGCAACAGGAAACACGTCACGCTATAGTATTGATGCCGAACGTTAGCTGCCGCGAGCATCGAAAAAAAAAGAAAGTGAAATTAACTTAACCGACATTGTTTTATTTTATTTTTTTATTCTTTGCCACGAAAACTAATATATTTTGCGTATAAATGAACTTAAACTAATACGTTGAAAAATAAGTCGAAAAATAAGCAAGAAAATAAGCATGAGCCTGTCGCTATAGCGACAGGCTCATGCGTCATCCGCCAGACACTCCACCGAAGCGAGCGAGGACGGCTGAGCGCGCGTTTGAGCGCGAGCCCGCGGCGACCCGTCTGTCTCCCCCCCCCCCCCCCCCCTTTTTTTTTTTATGTAGCCTGGTTTCTTGGGCTCCCGGCGCAATCTTGCGCTCCTTCTGCACTGGGACAAGACACCACTGCACTATTGGACTACGGCAAGGTGATAAATTTTGTTTCACAGTCTACGACGCAAATTAGGCTTACGGCACGCGTGACCGAGACTTAAGACGCGGTTAGCGAAAAACAGCTCGGCCGTCCTGGCGTAGTTAATTTGAGTTAATGAATCATGCTGGGACATGTTTTCGACGCTTCCTAGGGGATTAATGTAACTTATTTCGGTTCTCTTGAGGTTCACTGGCCGTGCAGCGCGCTGTGACGCAGTTAGCGATAAGCAGCTCGGCCGTGGTGACAAAGTTAGTTTGGCGTGTAATGAATCTTGAGGGACAAGTTTGTGACGTTTTTTGTGGCCCCGCAACAACACACACCTTCTTTCGGTACTCACGTCTGTCGAAAACGCGATGGGCGATTGCCAAGAGTGATAACATGGGAGTGTGTTGCTGGCGTCGGCAGAACGCGCGAAAGATAACGCCGAGGAACATATCAGAGACTTGTAATTCGAAAATTCCGTCTTCTAAAGGACTGAAAACAGGCTTTGCACCCAGGCATTTGAGTGCGAGTAGAAGGCATTCTGCGAACGTCTAGCATGGTCCGGCTGGGAGCCTCTGTTGCGTCCGTCGCTGTGTATGTAGCGTACCGTCGCGTCGCCCGAGGCCAAGTTTTGGAAACGCCAAGTCACCCGTGTATTTGTGCTGCTAAAGTGCCGGAAATAATGTCCGGAAACGGGGGAATGCTTGGAAATCAGATGTTTTCGTATTTTATGGTATTGTCTAGGGTATTTTCTACGCCATGTATGTAAAAGCGAATTGCTTTTGTTTGTAATGCCTCCCATTCACCGCTTTCGCACGTTTCGCCTCTACACGCAGTATTCCTATGTCTAAATACCAAAGTGACACATGCTTGTAACATGCTGTTACATGCTTGTAAATTCAACATGCTTGTAATTTACTTTTTTTCATCTGATGCCATCCGGTGGAGCTTCATACGGGAACTACTGCTTACCTGGGGTCACAACCTTGGATGAACGCACAAAAAGCGCGGAACGAGCTTTTATATAAAGCAAAATAAATATTTCCTTATTTCACACGGGGTCTTGCGTCTACTTTGTGAAATTGCACGTGGCACAGATTCTATGGGACTTGACACGATCATTTTTACCAAATAATAATAAACCGATTCCGCACAAAGACCGTGCGCAGTCGGCCAAAAAAATAAAGTGCAGCCGGCGTGCTACCTAGCGTTCAAAATGAGCGCGCCCACAACCGAAAACGGAAGTGATTGATGCCGACAGCTTGGCGCGCTGCCGTCAATTCGGCCGCTGGGCTCTATGGGAGTGTCCGCTCTTGGTTGAATTCCTTTCTCTATGCTTACCTTCCAGAGTCCTGCGAATGAACGCGTTTTCAAGTAGGATTTTATTTGTTATTTCTTTTTCTGTGTTGAAAAGTCTCCCATTCTTGCCTAAAAAAAAATCTCACAGAATTTTCATTGCTTTAAGCACTGTTCTTAGTGCGTTGCGCTGCTAAGCATGAGGTCGCGCCGCATTTTGACGGGGGCGAAATGCAAGAATGCTGGAGTACCGTACATTGGGTGCACGTTCAGGTGGTCAAAATTAATCCGGCATCCCCCAGTACCGCGTGCTTCATAATCAAATAGTGGTTTTGGCACGTAAAACCAAGGAATTTAAATTAAATTTAAGCACTGTCACAGACATCCCCCACAACTTTTGCACTGATGCCTTATTGATTAGCTAAGATAAAAGCCAACGAAATTTCACGTTGACTAAAGTGATAATAAATAAGAACTACACTGATAACCATGTCGAGGATCAGATGACGACTATATGACGACGATGGCACCCGCCGTGGTTGCTCCTTAGCTATGGTGTTGGGCTGCCAAGCACGAGGTCGCGGGATCGAATCCCGGCTACGGCGGCCGCATTTCGATGGGGGCGAAATGCGAAAACACCCGTGTACTTAGATTTAGGTGCACGTTAAAGAACCCCAGGAGGTCCAAATTTCCGGAGTCCCCCACTATACGGCGTGCCTCATAATCAGATCGTGGTTTTGGCACGTAAAACCCCATAATTTAATTTCAATGACGAACGATGGCGTGATGATGGCGGCGTAACGACGAACTCGTCACGACGATGGAACATACCCAGCGACACGTACCCGTGAGAGCGGTAGACTGCACTATCTCCTGGATCAGTGCACCACTGCGGAATGCGCCAACGGCGCAAAACTGAGCGACTAGCTGATAAAAGCGAAGGCTTTAAAACGGTTGAAAATTGCAACTTTCCAAAAAACGAAACTATGATATTAACAGTCTTGTAACTCGGAAATGAAAAACGATATCGCAATTCTGTAAACTGAAGCTAACAATATATCTAAAGCGGACTAAACTTATGTACCATACACCACTCTGGCATATACCAAGTAAATGCGAGAAGGACTTTTAAAAAAAAAACTCATGGAAACAATGTAAAAAAATTCACGCCAGCGGTGAATTCATATATGAAATTTGGCTGCTTTAGGTACCCGAACGAATGCATTTTACAGAACTGCGATATCTGTTCTTGGTGCAGAGTGACGAATTTGTGAACTTCGCGCTTTTATTTTTCTTTAATCTTGCCGATTTTTGGCAATTCCTGTAGAAATCAGAAGTTCTAATTCAAAGTTCTGCTTCATACAGTCACTATGACTTAAATTTCTCGCTCAACTGCAAGAAATGTCATTCAAATTGGCTAGCTTGTTTCATAAAAACATTTCTGTGTTTAATATGTATTTGTTTAAGTGTATACGTATTAAGTCACGGTTAAGGGAGTTGCTCAGTGACTTTCACATGAAAAGTTTGTAATCGCCTTGCGCCGGAATTTGTTTAGCATACCAGAAAGCTTAATCGTGGCAAGTGCTTCATTTTCCTTATTCAACTACACGAAGAACGTAATACTATTATACCTTCATCCTGCAATCGCTTCTCTAAAATCAATAGGTTTGCAGCTTTTCAATAGAGAATTCCCATGTTTTTGACGGTACACTCTGTTACTCCTCGATGAATGTATAACATTACCAAGAGAGGAACGGGCCCCGACACGCGCAGCAGCACACAATACAGCGCTGATTTTAAAGGCATCTGAGAAACAGTACAAATTTTGTGCAGTATTACCAGGCGTTATCAACAGCTAACGATGAAAACATCTGTACCAGAAGGGACCGAGCGCAACAAAGTTTTTCGCATCTATTCATATCTCGGTAACGCCAATTTCCTGAGGGCCCCCCAATCTCTACTTGCGCAGCCGTTTGCCGGTTGCTCTACGTGACCTAACAGTGCCTATTGACTAACTCTCTCGACGAAGTCCCTCCACACACAAACAGTATGGTGTTGTTTATTAGACCTGGTTGCTCTGCTGCAAATGCACACAGTTCCCGTTTACTATACCCACTCTGCTAAGGTATCTCCCTGTTTCTTTTTTTTTAATTCCCCCTCCCCCTCCACTGCTGACCGCTGTTCAGGTGTCAGCAGACTGCGCTAGACAGTTGCTGCGATCAGTAGTAATTTCCTCCCCGTCCTTTTCTTTTATTTATTTATCTATCAATTTCTGTAACTAAACAACCAATTACTACTGAAGCCGTTCCAACATAACACGGCTGAGCACGACTATCGACCGGACATGGTGCGTCCCAGAACGCCCAGGACGCTGCACAGGGCCAGTAGTTCGCTCATCATATTCTTCTCTGGCGTATCGCAACGGCTGATCGCTAGGAACAGTGTGACGTTGCAGAAGAGATCATAAGGAAAGCCTTCGGCTACGTTAACTCTGTGAGAACCAGCAAAGAGTACCTTCTCATACGCCTAAAGGAATATAAAAATACAACATAGCGGATGCTAAGTATTGGGTGATTTCTGTTGCCGCGGACACTGCAACAGACACGCCAAAGCATCTGAAAAGAGCTTAGGTAACGCTCGGCAGGAAGGAGAGCATCATCACAAGGTCTGATCCCACACAGTGCGGCTTATAGTTTCGATGATCCGACAAAAGTCGGCGTACATTCAGCACTGCATGACCTAAGTCCGCCGAGGGCTATACGCAGGCCTTCCTCCGTCGCCGCGTCACACACAGGAAGAGGTCGAAGATCTCGCTAGGGGATTCCGGCAAGAAAGTGCGGCCGCTGATGTCCGCTTTCCACGGAAGCCCCTCCCATGCGTCTGCACGCAGGACTGTGCGTCTCTGGTGTCCCGCCAGAAGGGTTCAAGAAAGGCGACTGAAGCCCCTTCGACAATGCAGCAGCAGCGGTCGTGGTGGTGGGAGGCAATACAAAAGCAGCCGCCCTGCCGGTCCGACACGCAGAGGAGAATCTCCGCGGCTGCGGAACGAAGCAAAGATACAAAAAGTCGTTGAACTTGTTTCACCCAAGGCGAAGGCGGGAGGAGATTGTGAGGGCGACGGGGAAGGGTGCTTCGGCCGTACGGCATGGCGTACGTATACCTACGTTGAAGACCCCGGCGGTGCCGGCGACGGCACACCGGCTTGACCAGGCACGACGACTCTCCCGTTGCCTGTGCCACGGGAGTGGAGAAGCAAGTAACGGCGCATGCGCCGGCACGCACTGCCGATTCCACCAGAAGGTAAGAGAACAGGAGGGGGGAGACGTCATTCTTGTGGCCGTAGCGGCACCTTCTTACAGCTTCCCTCTCTCTCTCTCACCTGGCCGCCGACGACGTCGGTGGAAAGAGCCGCCGAGAGGCCGACCGACAAACCAGCCGACGCGCCACGCTGGACCTGGCGGCCGCTCCTTTCGACGCTGCCCCTGTGCGTTCGTGACGCCGCGAGTGCGTCGTGCCCGTGGGTGTGTGTGCGTTCCTGGAGAGTACCCGGCGCAACCTCTGCTCGCTCGTGTCGCCATCGCAGAGAACAAGCCACGAGTGGTGTGAAACTCGACGCCGAGGCCATCGCAGTCCCAGCATCACTCCTCGAGGAGCATCCATCTTTCAAGTTGTGTCGGGCGCTGGTGTTTCTCGTAGCGGTCGAAACGATGCCTTCTTCGCGAGGAATGCGGTGCGGCTTCCATCCGACCACTAGAAGCAGTGCTCGGCAGTGATTCGTCGTACGCTCCCTGCGACTTGGATTCCCGGTGCCCGCGGGTTGACGACGCGGCGGCGTGTGTACGTCTTCTCTCGTGTTTCTTTTGTGCATTTCTGAAGAGGAACGGCAAAGGCAGGTGAGTTGGCGAGCCTCCTCTTTTCGTGGGTGGTCCGGAAGGAAGTGCGGTGCGTGCGCTGCTTGCACACTGCTTGGTTTCTTTCTACTTTTCCCGCCGGGAAGTTAGTTCCGGGAGCCCCGCCGTGTCGTCCTCGCTTTCGTGCGTATATATATGTAATGACGTAACGCGGCTCGCGCAGAACGCGCTCTGTTTAGGTCCTGTTCTAGAATGCCGCGAAGCCGGTCGCACCGGCACTAGTGCGTGTCTGTTTACGCAGGTAGAGACGCCGTCGGCCATTTTCGCCTAGCCAAAGCTGGAGCGGCACTACGCCGAAAAGCCGGATGAAATGGAAATTCGCCGGTTTCCTGTAGATTAGAAGAACGTGGCAACACTGTGAACACACACACCAAGTTGAGTGATGAACCAGGCTTCAGGACGACGAAAGCGCTTGCAGATAATCAGATAGCAACGTGAATGGTATATCGGTAAACACATTGTGCTCGAAATCGAAGACACAATGCTGTAGTAAAATGGGCGACAGTTTCCCAGCACAGAACTTCACCTGGGTCTCATTGCCGAATTATTAAGATTGAAGCTTATAAATATAAACAATGTAGAAAAAAATGTCACTTCAATAATCACAACATAGTTCTCTAATGGATACTAGGTCGTATAAGGAGGGTTCCGGTTAGTGTGGCAGTCAGCTAAGGTTGAAGGTGATTGATGGTCCCCTTTTCCTCCACGTTTGTTTTTACTTTAACAACCAAGTAGCTCCTTCATCTAATAAATTCTTGACGCTACACTTGGACAACAGTTGGGTGTGGAACGACTCGCGCCTCGTATACACTAGTACATAACGACGTCCGTGTCAGTACAATTGAACCGTAATCACATTTCGTCAAGAGAACACGGTCGTGCACGGGGAATTAAACAAATGTTTCAAGCTTTTTCTTCCATTATCGTAATGGGCACGATTGTACCGTACCCTGGTAAACATAATTTTGTTTCACTCCTGGCGAAACATGTTCAATATCACAGGCGATTCAGGGAAGATGCGCAGTACTACAGGTTACTCCATAAGTTGAGTCCGGTCACTGAGAAATATTTATTCTCGGAGATCACAGCTTTCGCTTATTTTGTTTATTTATTCATTTTGTCGTCACACAACTAAGCTTGAGGAGCTATGCTGTCGTTTACTGAGCGCACATGATGTCTATATAGACAGAGTCGAAAGTTGATCACACTTGCTGTACCAAAGGGGAAATAGCCACGAGTGCAAGTGGGACGGTCCCATGACGACGTGAAATGCGCAGCATGGCGAGCATAACAATGCAGCCTGCGCCCCCCCCCCCCCTCCTCCCCCCGGCATCATCGTAGGGCCGCATAATAAAAGCGAATTTCAGCAGTTTTTTTACGGACCGAGCAGGAGGCCTGCGGAGACTCGCCCGCTTTCCGGTTGAGTGAATTATTCAAGAGACGCTATAGGCGATGGGCGAAGCAGCCCCGACTGCCAACAAGATAACGTCACGCCGCCAACAGGATTTGCGCTCGGCAGGCCTTAATTCGTGAGCAATCTTTTCCGCGAGCACTCGCTTAAAAGACCATCAATTTGGAAGATAACGGCGCCCCAAATCGTTCCCGTATTCTGTGCGTGATTTCACACAACGCAACAGTGTGATAGTGTTTCGTCGAAATGATAAAGTACTGCCTTTAATTGAATAAGTAGGCGTAATTTCGAGTAATAAAGCCTTACGGCAGTAAGAGCTAACCATCTGGTGGCATTTGTTTTTAACAAAGCTGCCTTCCCGACCGTACCCATAACAGACACCGGAACACTAAACTAAAAGTTATGCAGCCATTTAGGTTAGCGAGGCCTGACTAACCTAACCTATACGCTATAAGATCTTCAAACCTAAATTGGCAGGGCTTACTAAAATTTTAGGTTAGCAGGGCAATACGCCAAACACCCTCTACCACATGGTCTGGGAATGCAACAAGAACTCGCAGACAAAGCCCCTTCAAGCACCAACAGAAGACTAGTGGGAGGCCAAGATGACAAATACAACTCCTGACGACCAGCTACGGTTGGTCAACGGGGCTCGGCTATCAGCTCAGGACCACGGCTACCTGGAATAAGGTAGCCGCCCACCTCTGGACACCAAGAGTTTGGTCCCTCAAATAAAGTTTATTCGCTCGCTCACTAGCAAGGCTCGCTCGCTCATTAGCAAGGTTAGCTCGCTCATTAGCAAGCAGGCATTGCTGGCTTATATAACCGCTATGTGGCCTGTAGTATTTTAGTGCTGTCAGTACGTGTGAGGTCAGCGAGGCAACCTCACTGCTCACGGCATTGCTCTTGGGGCTCCTCAGAAATGCTTGCTGGATTACCGGCAGAAAATGACGCCGCGTGTACTTTTGATGGTATGATGAAGAAAAAGGCGCAGAACTATACTGTCAGTCAATAAATATGTGCCAAAAGACGGTTTATCCACAGTCTAAATTAAATTTACACGCACAAACGCAATGCTACAAACAAACAGTAGTATAGCAAGAATGAGTGAAATCAGTAGTGACTGCAACGCTGTTCTCAATCGCAAGGATGTTTCTTATCACGCTTCAAGGTCACGTATCATGCCACGTGTCAGTAAAGATGGAGGAAAAAGGCTGAAGAGTTCAGACGTAGTGTAATATAATTACACTGGTGCACACATCTCACGCTTCCAGGGTGTGGCAATATTGCGTCGCCGGGTGTCTCGCCGTAATGTTAAGCCTGCGTCCGCTATTCAACAACACAGTTGGAAATGACGTGTACTCATCAAGTGCTTACGCTCTACACGTCAGAATATCGCCGCATTTCATCATACATCTCCAGCCGTACTACGGTGCGCTGAAATACGTCGGTTATGTGGTAAACATGCCCTGTAGAAATCCGCAAGGTGGAATAAGTATAAAGTATATTGAGAGGGAAAGCCCCTAAACTTTAATTTTTCAGTGCGTGGTTTCATATCCGACAAAGCACCGCTAAACATTGTTAACGCATGTCATCGACCGTGCGCTTTAACCGTTACCTCACAGGATAGTTGGCACAGCCCATACATATGCTGCCATTTCTGCAAGGAATGCCCGGATCTTTGCTGCGGAGCACAAAGGGGTGTGGCTAAGCGCGTATAGTGTTCCCTGCTTTCTTTTTTTTTTTTTGTGTGAAACGGAGATAAGCTCCGTATCAGATGCTTGTTTAAGGCTTTAGTGCAGCGCTGACCGTCTCATACTACAGTAACCGAGTGCAGTACGCGGCTCAGGGGCAGCCCAGTGCCTTCCAGTGCTCTTACAATGTTCAGAACCCCCTCTACTATTGCCGTGCCAACATTAACAGCAGTGCGCCAGTACGCGGCTTCTTCGAAGACGTGACTGGACCGGTTCGGCCGCCTCGGCTTTTGACGTCGAGTGGCGCCTGGCCGCTATTTTCTTGACGTGATCGCAGCTCGACGAGCATTTCCGTCTGACGAGACCCGCGGCAGGTCACTTTGAACTTATAGCCTTCGTGTGCGCCGCCGTACGATGAGATCGTGCGTTGCAAAATACTTGTTTTCTCTGACCGTAGCGATCGTCTGCAGGAAACAAGCGTAATCGCTTTTGAAGAGTGTCACTTATCACGAGGAAGTTGCCTTTGTCAATTTTTCACCCGGTAGACCTTCCCAGGGTCATGTTGCTCAGTCCAAGGTAAGTAGCTCAGTGGCACTGTAGTTTGAAGACACAGAGGCAGCGTACTTGTTTTTTTTTTTTTTTTTTTCATAACAAGGTAGACAGGCGCGAAAATTAAATTATATACGAACGTGCGTGTTTGTGATCTATACTGGATGGAACAGTGCGAAGAGAGAACGAGGACGGATGAGACAAGATTTTATTGAAAAGAGGTGCGAATATAAAAAACAAGCTAACGCAGCTTGCGCACGCTCGGTTGTCAGCCATCTCGACGCACAAATCACATAATAACAAACTAAAGCAAAGTGTACAAATGAGTGAACAAAAAAAAAGAAACTTCGGTACTCGTGGTTCTCTCATGCCTCCTCACTGTCTTATGTATTTGTTTCTTTCCTGCATTAATTAGAGGGGATGGGTGGTTATTTTATTTCGGGTGTTCTCGTTTGATCTGGGCCTCAAGATGGCTAATCAGCGCGCGTGCGCAAGTTGGCTTAGCTTGCATACATATTCTCAGATCGCTTCAATAAGTTTTAATGGAAGTCAGCACTTTGCTTTGTCACATAGATCCTCGTCCACTGTTGGCGTTGTTCAATTCAGCGAAAATTATGCACGAGAAACGCACACAAGGACGTGAACAAACGCCACTATGAACCGGAGTTTATAACATAAAAACAATTTTACGCAAAGAAGGCGCTAAAGGGACGCGAAGTGACGCTTAGTAGTATCACATATTTGAAAACCAAAATGCAAATCCTGCAACACATAAGGAAACAGTCATATGAGTGACACATTCTTTGTCATACTTCTTAATATAAAACGCCTTCAGAGTTTATCATGCGGCGGTGTCTGCTTACCCAGAATTCTACCGTCGCTGAATCACTTCTCACACCCCAACTGTTATTATAGGTCGCCAAGTGAGCACTGTCAGCGGTATTTAAAATTTTGCGCATGCTCCATCACTCTGTCATTCACGCAGTGACTGGTCTGTCCCATATGATAAATCTCACCACAGAACGAAGGAATCTTAACCCGTATTCCCCAAAAAGGTATTACAGCGAAGCTGTTAGCCTCTAGTTGGTCGGGATTTCTCGCGGCGTCGTCCTCACGGGGATAAAAATATGTTCAGCGATTGAAGCGAAAAGTGCATATATTATCTGGTATCAGGCATACAACATAGAGCACAGCATTCGTTTCAATAAAGGACAAGCACAAAACAAGCATCCAAACCACATAAATGATGATAAGGCGAACCTCCTAACAATGCGAAGCACGTAACGCTCCGCGCTTACGTTTCCCGGTAAAGATTACTGTTGCGCAAGCTGCCGTGGCGACGGCAGCTTGCGACGTGGGGAGTGACGTCATTAACCTTTCATATATTAAAAAAACAGCCTAGCCACTAATTGTTGGTGTAGCATCGCTATGGGTAGGCAACGCATAGTTAGGAATCCCGATAAGCAGCGTGAATACAAGGAGCGACAAAGGGAAAAGAAACGGCAATATGACTAGCGGCGGGATGCTGCCGCTGGTCGTATTGCCGTGGAATTCCAGAACAGGGGAGGTCCGCACGTCCGCATTCTCCTGTGGCTGAATAACGCGCCGGAGGAGGAACTGAGCAATAAAGCATTGCATGCCTCCCTCAACAGCTGTAATGGTGGTTTTGAAAAGCTTCGCTGGGCATCCACTTCCGCAGGACCGGCATGGCGAGTCAATTTTTACGCTTAGACTGTTCGTAGGGAAATATGCCAGCAAATCGTAATGCTGGACACATTATTAGCGAGAGTGGTCGGCCAATGGCAAATAGCGCCTACGAACGAAAATCTTTGTAAATTCGGCCTCTAATGCACAACTCCTGGGGAAGAGTTCGTCAAAGTGGTACCATGATGTTCCTTTTTTAATCACATTCCCACATTTTGCTGGCATTGTTTCAAGTGCGAGGGCATAGCATTCTTTTTCAAGCTTGACGGAAGACGGGAGCAGGGAACACTGCAAGCACAATATGTCTGGCAGCTAACTACGTTTCTCGGTGTAATCTCGCGCAAATAAGGCATCACTTCAAGCCTCCAGATTTATCATTGGGGTTTCCGTGCTAGCCTTGTTCGTTCGAAGTCTTAGCCACTGCAGAATCCATGGTTTCAGCGACAACCGCAAGGACGGTACGAGTGAAGCGAGCCGACAACAGTCTGCGCGCCTGATTACGAAATCTAAACAAAATGAGATGTTGCCACTATTTCTGGATCGTATACAATCCAGACAGCTAACGGCAGTTGCCCTTTTCCCCGCCTTCGAACGTGCCGACTGAGATGGCAGTAGGTCCAATCCACCATGGCACAGAAGCACCAACGCGCACAACTATTGCTGATATTTCCCTTGCATCCCTGCTCGTAGTCCTCGTTATTGAAGATGGCCTCTGGCGCGCCAATGTGCTAAGCGGTTATCTGAATCTTGGAATCCAACTTGCAGTGAGTACAACGATCACATGAAGAATTACTACGCAATTACCATGCACGTACGATCTATTTGTTCACAGCAAACATGTTCATACTTCGTCGGCTCGAAACGCCGGCCCTCGGCTCGATCGCCATTGTTTGCTGGTATCGTAAGCTCCAGTGGGATGTACCCTGCTTTTTCTCACCTGGTCTGGACATTCATTTGGCAAGGCCGCTTCATCCAAACGCAATCGTGAGACACAAATTTCCCTTGTCAGTTACGATGTCTGACGCACACGACTGAATGAGCTGGTTCAGTAATATATGGGCAGACAGTGACACCAATGTGTGCCGTCATTGCTGTGTCCCGTTTCTTCACACCATCAGTGGATCACGCAGGGGTCTCTTTTTTGAATCAATAATAATAAAAGAAGCTGTTGAATGGCCATTGTCTTTCGTGGGTGCGAAGTCTCCTTCATGCAGGTCTGTCCGGAATTTTACACTCGACAGCACCCACCCCTCCTGGTTGACTATCACTCGGCGTGGCAGTGCACAGGAGTTAGCCTTTGTTTCCCGACAAAGAAGGCAGCGATGTCATAAGGAAGGGCGTCGCGTGCACGTCTGAGCGGTTTCCTTGAGATATAATGCGTGCGCCCTCTGTCCTTAATGAGAGTTGCTTCGATTCTCCGAAGGCTCGCTCACCCGCTTCCGTCTATGCCTACCTGGCACTACTTTTCTTTTTATTAGTGAGCCGTTCCGGGGCCTGCAATTTGTCGATTCACGGGGAAGTAAAAGTCTACGATAAATGGCTGTCGGATGGATTTCAGTTGGTGATTTTTTGGGCGTTCCGGTGTCCATGAGATGAGAGGAGCGCTACCTCTGAAACGATTAGGCCGTCATTATTGACGCTTGCCCTTCGTACTGGACTGCTTTGTGCACAAACCTGCAGTAGTCGTCATCACACTGGGTACATATAGCCCTATAAGACTGCTCAGTGCACAGCGACGTGTATTTTAAGGTCACTTTGGATAGTTTCTTCATCTGCATAGTTCATGATGCCTCCAAGAAAGTCTTTATTATCTCAATCATATTTCTCTATCATCTCAATCTCATTCATCATTATCTCTCTGTCTCTAGGAGAGAAAACGATAACATGTGAGATAAACAAAAAAGCCCAAGTCGTGAGCATTACAGAAAGAGCTCATCTATAGTGACCTCAAAAAAGCGCACTTAATTAAAGAAATGATACACAAGTTTGTAATATTTCGTAAGCTTTCAAAAAAGTGTGCACTGCTCAGTTGCTGTATGTTATGTAAATACAGCTGGCGTTAAAGCTTTAACACGATGTGTCATTAGGGTAGTAAATTTTAGAGTATAGAGTGACGTACGTACTTATTGCGCCTCGCTAGAAACGGATGGCTTGTTTCGCTGCAGAGAGGAGTTACAGTGTAATGAGAAGAATGAAAATAGAACAATTGCCTGTTTATTTCCTGTTGGCGCCTCTTGCGTGCGTTTTACCAGTGATTACACAGCTTTAGAACACTCCGGAGATACCTGTAGTTACGATTTCCTCATCAAATTTTACGCCTTTGCGATATCCCGGTGACCATAAAAGGCTTGGCAGAACTCTACTTATCGAAAAATTTAGTGATCAAAATTTGTTCGCATGCTATTGCATATGTAACGAAGGTATTTGTAGAACGTGTGGCGTGCTCAGTGTAGGCTGAAACCTATTTTTGTTCCCGTTTATGGGCAACGTAAAGCGGTAAAGTCGCATCATGATGTGGAGGAAGCTCACTCATTTTCCTATCCTGACTTTCGGCTGGTAACTTAATTAAGGCACCTACATATCTTAGACAGGAACACAGTTGCTTTGACCACACTATGAAGAAGGACTCTTTCCTTAGCGTTAATTTCTCCTTCGGCATTAAAAACTTTGCTACACGTAATTGCGAAGCCTTCTCTCCCGCATAAAGTTAAGGCAGGCAGCCGGTTGGGATGAAGACCTATATCCACAGCGCAGTTGACGTCGACCGACGGTTCGCATGCACCCAGGGGCGGTGGTGCAGGTTTGCTTGCTGTACTAGAACCTCAACTTCATCTTGAGTAGAAGGACTTCAAGAGCAAAATTTGCTCTTCCAGCCGCTTAACGTCCATCTAAAAGTTTGAAAGAGTATTTGTCTTAAGCTCTCAATCATGTCTGCAGGATTGCTCTACCTTTGCATTGCAGACACTCTGCAGATGCGTCGCAAGTCACGAATACCACCATCGTCGTCATCATCAGCCTACATTATGTTCAACGCAGTATGAAAGCCTGTATCAAAGATCTCGAACGAACCGTGTCTCGCGTCAACCGACTCCAGCGGTGGAGCCGCCTCCTTTATGAATATGTGTCGTGATGCAGCGTGATTGACGTTTGATATATCGGCCCTGTGATGTCGAACAGCGTGCCAGGTGTGTGTGCACGGGTAACCTTTCTAGATTCCATAAAAAAATAAAAAATCGGCCTCTTATAGTGACGGTTTACGCCAAGTTGTATACACGGTGAGCGAGGTGAAAGTCGGGAGCAATGTTTGGTGCGGTGGAGCATTCGTGACGTCAGAGCTGCGTATTCTTGGATTCCTCAGCTTCACAACGAGGAAAATCTAGCAAACAAAGAGAACGAGTTGGATGCCTGGAACTGGAGCAATGCCTTTGTGGCGGGTCAGTTTGTTTGCGTTCTCACGGCTCTCGTTTTCGCACAAAGAAAAAAAAATACGTTCTACACGTCAGTGTTCGTTGCTTTATTTTTCTTCTTTTCTTTTTCCTTTTAAGTATGGCTTCTGAGCGCCGTAGTAGAACTTTCCCACTCTTGGACAATGAGACCTCTATATGCAGTTTACTAAATCCGTTCAGGTTCTTCTGTCTTTTAATACATTTTTTGCCTTGATGATAGCTTTACCCGAACCTCGTCAGTTACACAGTGCTTCATAGCCTGCTCAGATAAATTCGGCTGTCTCTACGCTGGCCAACCTCGCTTTAGTTCACTGTATTATACAAGAGTAAGGCGCTACAAAACACAAAAAAATGAACGTTTGCCTTCCTGAACGATGAGATCTCCGTACACATACGCTTCACGACAACCGCCAAATCTTTTTTTAGCCATATCTGAAGCTCATAACTTGCACACTGATTTATAGCGCGCTTGCAATCAGTCGACTGTCTCCTGCCCATGGCTAATCTTAGTTTAGTAGTAGGTTACGCACTTCCTTCTCTGGCGTCACTGTTTCTGCTGTTCCGTATTCTCGGGAAAAAGGCTTTCCTTCTTGATTCAGCGTGTCGACATATATATAACCAGCAGGCAGGACCACCACTACCAGTTAACGTTGGACGTAGCACCTAGATTACTCTATTCTTTCAGTCCACATATATACCGCCATATCGCCAAGCTATCAAAATGCAAGCGAACGCGATTGCCTACGGTTCCCACACGTTAAGCCACATCTATAAGCGTCGTCGCCTCGCGGTGAGGAAATGCAGGAACGCCAGCGGGAGAGGAAATCTCGCCGTGATGGTCTTCTTCCGCGCCCCAATTACGGACGCGGGAAATTAGCATCTAGTTTTCCTCGTTAATACGCCCGTACGCCCTACTTCACAATGGAACTTCGTTCCGTCGAGTCCGCGGCTCCGACTGCATGTATTTTTTTACTCGACGAGCGGATCGCCAGAGTCCGTTCTGCCTCGCCCCGTCACGTGTTTTAAGCTCGTTTTGTTCTCGGGCCGCTGCTCCTCCTACGCATTGAACGCTGCTTCCAGAGCAACGAGGTCGCCTGCTTGAGACTTCGCGTTTGAAGCCGAGGAAGAAAAAAAAAGGGCACCGCCTCTTCGCTCTCTGCGCGCTAATCTGCGGCCCTTATTTTCATGCCGATCAGCACGCCCGGCAGAGCGCATCCCGACTATTTAATATTTACATTTTGCCATTATGTTTTCATTTGGCGGTACGTGGTTCGAGAGGCACGCTGAGTACGTGTGGCACTGACTACTGTGGCCGTTGTGCCTCACAGTTGTTTATGAGACAACTGCGTTTTTAATTTTTCGTTTTGTCGCCTTCATTGCTGGCTAGATCTCGCACGGAACAATGCGAATGAACACACGCATGAAATACTTTCGTGACTACTACTTTGTGTTGCGTCACACCGCTCGACGCCCGTTTGCCGAGCAAACAGAACAAGCAAGAAGTTACAAGGTCCTGGTTCCACGGCCATTAGCCAATCACACAAAGTGGGTAGAGGAAACATTGCCGAATAAAAACGGGGGGAAATTTCACGCGGTTAATCGATGGAATCCTTAAGTGTCGCTCAACATAAGCAGTAGCTAGCGCTGTTATGACGCGCTATCAAGGCTGCAAACGGGGCTAATTGGTCACACTTCATGGCGAAGCGCGCTGCTTGTGACGCTGAGACGCTGAAACACGTAACTATATATATAGTGGACGTAAGGATGACACAGACAAAACGTTGACTAGTTACGTGTGCTCGCGTCCTTCAGTACCACAAGCAGCACGCTTTGCCATGAACTTTTACAAAGATCTCGAACTTGCGATGAGACCAAACAGTACTGTAACCAGACTGAAATGCCAGTAGCCATGATCCGCTGAAGCCAGGCCTCAAGTCGGAAAATGTCCGGCGTGTTGTTACAAAATGTGCCGAATTTGTGCACCGTCTTTAATAATATTAGACCACCTAGGCTTTTACTATATATAGTAAAAGCTTTCATGAGTGTGAATACGATCTTAACACAAGACTAAAATTTATTGCACCAAAGGCATGTGGTTTGCCATGCGCCCGCGTGACTGTATAGTTATAGATTTAGAACTTTCTGTGGTCCTAGTAACTGCATACTTGACAATTTTTTTAAAGCGCAAACAAGAGACACGGCACAAAAGGAAGGAAGGGCCTGTCCTGTGTTTGACCGTCCTTTTGTGTCGTGTCTCTTGTTCGCGCTTTAAAAAATTTGTCAAGTATGCAGTTATAGGACCACACAACCACTGACAGCGGCGCGTACAACACTCTTTGATTTGCGACAGGGCGCGCATAAAGAACGCAGTACCCTTCGTGTTCCAGGACTCGTTTCACCGCGGCCGCCAACAGACAGGCGACGCCCATCAATTATAGGCGTTAATCGCCACGAAAGCGCATTGAGCTGCACGCGTAATGACTCGATTAACAAAAGCTGTCGCAGGCAAGCGCCATGTTGGATGTCATTGTAAACTGTGCAAGCTATACGCAAACGTTTGCAAGCGTGCCATGCATTGCAGGAAGAGGAGGAGGAGGAAACACTTAGCTCCGATGAAGTATAAGCGCCCGCTTCCGAGTCTTGTTTATATATAGGTCACGTTGGGGCGGTTACACGGGATATATAGTAAGCTGATTTATGCTGAAGTCGACGCCCTACTGCTACGTCACCACTCCAACCACTCTAAACTAGGCACTGATGCTGCGAACGTACGTCAAGGTACAGTAGTTTCCTGGCTCAAGCGATGACAGTGGAGATTGGCAGAGATATTTAAAAGAAGGAGAAAAGGCGCTTGATTGCTGGTGAATATGGTCATCCCATCCAGCTTCCTTGGTTCCTGTCTTTGCCAGGAGCGCAAGAAATAAAAGAGAAAGTATTAAGATGTGAGGCGCTACAGGGAATACTGAAGGCAAATTCACCTACTAACCGCGGCCACCAAATTTTGCACCATCGTGTTAGTGATGTAACGTTGAGCTAAAATTCGCTAGCAGGACGCAGCCGCGTGGTATAACATTGGCATGTGCCGTACCGCACAGAAACAAACATTTCCTCACGCTGGTCACAGTTCAGCGATAACAACCCAGTAAACAGTTTTTCAGTGAGCGCCGTAGCCTCACAAGACGTTGCCGTATACTGCAGTAGCTTACACCTGTGCACTGAGGGATGGCTTATAGTGCATAGTTGACGTTCCTAACGTGCACCCAGTTTTTCATCACAATGGCGTTTGAGCATTCCTCCCTTATCGGCCATATTGCCCTGGTATGGGTCGATACCGTGACCTCGCGTGCCACGGTCACGAAGTCACTCTGGAGTCGCATATTTCACATCAGTTCTTGAGCAAAGAAGTCCACTCACAGTGAAACTGAGTCACGCATATGATGAACCGGATAATTACAAGTTTCACCATGTCACCGATAACCCGTACTGCCACTTAGGATGAATTTGCCCACTTGCAGGGGGCAGCAAGTGACAAGAGTCACTGAGCAGTTCACACTGGCATTTAGGTGAAGACCTATCATTGCTTACACGTTCGTTCCGTTGTATAAGTTGGGTTCATGTGAAAGAGTACATTGCAATGGAGCTGCTTAGAGCGTAGTCATTGACTCTGGACTGCCTTAATCGTCGAACTTTATAGAGCTCAAACAAAAAACTTGTTAAGCCCAAGGACAATCTGGTAAAGGCATTAGTAGGCTACTTATGATACAAATGATAGAACATGCGTGCAGTGAAATGAAATACGCTTGATAGATAGCCGTTCTGCGCTGCACCAGGCGTGGCATACCGCTCGGAGGCCGTTTGGAAAGGGAGGGGCGCGAGCAAGAGCGATTCGCGATGCGGATAATTTTGACGCAGGCGGTTACAGATGCCTGTTGAACTGGAGCAAGCAGGACGTACTCTGAGTTTATCCTACAGTGGGAACGCGACGCAGACAGGACCCGGGACTGCTGTAGACAGTATGACCGAAAGCCGTCCATCGGACAAAGAGCCCAGCTGAATAGAAACGCCGCCTCGTGCAAAGGAGAAGCGGCGAACAAGAAACCCGGCATCCGTGTACGTGTTCCTTGTTGACAACGAGAATGAAATCCAGGCCAGCGGCTTCTGTGCATAATTTTGCCAGCGCGCCCTTGCGTTCGCCTACCTGGTTGATTGTTACGGCTCGTATATATGCCCACTGTCTAGTGCGCGGGAGTTCCTCTATACGTGTGTGGGTTTTAGTGTGCCTGCGTAGGTGTGTACGTATATACAGGATGGTCCAATAATAAACGGAATGTTTTATCCGATATATCAAACAACGATTACCCCAACAAATGTAAGTAGGACCACAGGGATTGAATGTAGACAAGTTGGAGTATATTTCAAGGGGTCTTAAAGCGAAGTTTTCTTTGAACCTTCCTCCGGTGGTATGTTACACTGAGTATATTTCCGAATAGACCATTTTGGTGACTAGGTGTGTGATACAGAGTTTATGAACATTCTTGGCCAATCCTACAGAATGGGTATACCGTATATGTCATTAGGTAACTGCCCGAATAGACAGGCAGAACAAGAGACAAGGAGTGAAGAAGCCGACAACAGGAAATTTAAAATAGTCGGCTACAGAGAAGTGAAAAAGACGGCAACAGAAGCAGCCGAGTGTGGAGAAGAAAGTGAACAAAAATTGGAGGACGCTTAAGCTTCGCTTTTAATAGTGGAACGCGATAGCATTCAAAGATCCCTCACTGCTTCTCACGCATCCTGACAACTGCAGCTTAAGCAGCCGTAATGGTTACCGGGAAACACTGGCGGCGAACGCTATATGCACGAAGGCGGTCTTTCTGGCAGAAACGCGGCCTCTTGCGTGGGGCGGTCCCGGAGATATTGCACAGCTAGCGCCAAACAAATTGCATAATTTTCAGGATTCCATTTTTGTTTCGTACTTTTAATATTTCAGTCTGAGAAGATTTAACATAAAAGGCATGCGCTGTGGGCGTTTTGTTTCATGTTATTTGTTTGTGGATTGTCATTCTCCAAATTCCGAGGAATAGCTTTGCCAAGAATGCAAGACAAGGTATGAGCAACATTAATTATAGAATGGTGTGGCAATATAACCCGTGTATACCGCATGTCATATAAGAAGGCGTGACATATACATGTACCTTAATATATTCGGAGGTTCTGCGTGGTCGGGGATGATTTTCTCCGCCACCCGCCGACATCGCACTCCGACGCCGGTTACCGTCGCCAGATTTTCTGCGACACGGCGCCCTTAACGCTATCGCATTAAAATGGGACCATATCGTGCAAATGAGCAAGGAGCGCTCAGCTACATACAAGTGAAGGAAAAGTGAAGTGAAGACATTTCAGTAAACATAAAAGAAATTTATTCCCCACAGATTCACACGTATGCGTGGGATCCGTCCTTTGTTATATGCGTGGTCCTCAAGTTCTACCATTGTGGCGCTAAAGAAATTACCTTCGAAATCAGATTGAAATAGATTCCTTCATACTTGCTATGAATATCAATTGATGAAGTTGTTCCTTTTTTTCTTTTTGTCCCAGAGAGAGAGGCTCTTCATTGGGAGGCATAGCTTTTTGCCAGCGTTCATACGCCCCACTGTAATGCTATTCTGCATGGGGATGGGGAAGAGGATTAAACGATTCCGGAGGAGAGCGGAAATAAGGAAAATAAAGATATGTATAAAATGAGCCAGTAAACCTGATAACGATATTTACAGGTGAGAAGATGGGCGAATTCAAGTTTTCCTGGATGATGAAGTGAACCTTCTTTATTAAGCTTTCCGAGAAGGCCAACTTGCGAGAGTTAATGAAATAACAAATCCAGTGCCCGCCGCTGTTCTGAAGGGCAGGGCGTAGCACCTAAGATGTCACGTAATGTTAGTGGAGCGTGAAAAATCATGTACCGTGTCCATTTGGCGCTCAAATAAAGATATCTCGTCGCAGTACGCGGGGAATTCAAGTGATACGTGTCCCACTGTCTCTATACACTGTCACAGTTATCACAGTAGGGATCAGCGGTGCGCCCTATGCGTGAATGCTACGTTCGGTCGAAGGCGATAGTACAATGTCGGGGTCAGCCGATCGCAGGATCTTTGGACGGGGAAACAGCGCGTAAGACAAGGACAATGAAAGATCAACAACACATGCTCCGAGGGACCTTTCATTTTCCTCGTCCTACGCGCTGTTTCCCCGTCCAAATGCAGCAACAACTAGCCCAACGTCGCTCGCTCACGCAGGATCTTCGTAAAGCGGCAGCCTGCAGAGGCGATCTCCTTTTTTCGCGGGCATAAGTTATTGCACTTGTTCGGATAACTTATTGCTGTTATTTGTCCCAATTCTGCACGTGCGTGCGTGTGTGCTTGTCATTCAGCGGCATGGAGCGAAGAACTCGACCAGGCGCGACGAGAAACGTTCTGTTTTCTCGCCGGCACCGTCACTGACATTACGGGAGCCACGCTCACCGAAAACAGGTGCACCTTTGGAACCGGTTAAAGGTCGACCGCTTACAGGCAGGTATGCGTGGTCAGGCCGCGCGGGTTCCACTGTCGTCCTTCGCCGTCGGCGCTCCCCGCTGTACGACGTGCTCGCCGGCCGAGTCGGGTGTCCAGGCACGCCCGCGGCACGCGCGAAGATCGTGCCCATGACGCGGCACGCCCACCACGGAGGCGGCTGCAGCGGCTATATGCGCGAGCGGGCCAAGGGCGATCGCTCGCGCACGTCGCCTACGATCGACACGGCGTTATACATACGCTCGGAAGACCCGACTCGGCGCAGTACTGCAGATTGATGCGCGCTCATGTATAGAGGCCACTTGGACCTCGAGGTGGGAGCGCTGTACCAGTTGGTAGTGGCAGCGGTCGGGCTTCGAGCTCCTGCTCACCGTAGTTGAGCGCATGTCATTCACAAGCTGCGTGTGAAATCTACGAGACTGCAATGCAAATCGGAGATGAAAACTACGGGCAGCCGGCACCAAGCTTTCACTGGGATGCCTTGTACAAGCTTAATGCATCTTCCTTCCAAGGCATTCGATGTTTCTACCTTAAAGCCTGTGTTAGTTAAAGTTAACAAGCTATAGGGGGTGTGGTTATTGTTCGGGTTAAGTCTGGCGGGGGCTGTACATAACTTAAGTTGAAACTAAATTTTCCCACATGAAGACAAGCTTGTTACCTTAACACGCGAACAACATTTCATCGCGATGCAGCTTTGCTCACTGGCACTTAGCAAGATTGTTTTTAGATGTCTCCAAGCCAGCATAACATGTGCGCTATGACTTCATTGGATCGAAAACGCGCGATCACCGTTATCTAATGTACTTATAGATCGCGTGTTGCTTATACACATCCGCAGCAGCAGCCCCCGTATGCCATTATGTCGTCTTGACCACCAGGCATACCCATATGGATCTCTCTCAACTACCCCATACAACAAGGAGACATTTAAAATGTCCACTACAACGTTTATCATAGAGCATAAAGCGTATAGCGGTCTGCAGACGCGGACAAAATAAGTGAGCGTGGCACACCCGGCGCCAGATCACCTGTTGTTGTAAGTTAGTGTGTGTCTCGTTTAAATTTTGTTCTTGTCCTGTAACACACTACGTTTCCTGCTCAAATTACGCTCCAGCGTTGCCAAGTAGCAACATTAGTAATATGCGCATATTGTTCATAAAGCAGCGCGAAATCATATATTAGTCACTTTGAAAACGAATGGTCGGCTATAGCGTATGACTCATCTGCAGCCGTAATTACCGGTTCTGCCCTGAAGAAGGAAGACACTCGCGCTTTAAGTTTGCTGGCCACTCTGGCACGCACCCAAGCGGATGCAAACACCAACTAAATGGACTGAGCGTATGTGTTATGCGCAGCTGCGAGATGCCATAGCAAACAGCGTGCATGGGTCATGGCGCTTGGCACGCTGTTTCTTTAGGCTCGTTAGTGTCTGTTGCGGGGAGTGCCGTTGGTGCCAGTACGGAGATGTGCACCAGTACTTCTAGTTGACGACGAACAGCTTCCCAAAAAAACACACACTGTGAAACTAAGCTTGAGATGTGCATAATAGATTCTTCTCGCGTGCCTTGGCAGTTATGCATCGCCAAGATTACAAACTGGATTTCTATTTACCATCTAGCCTCGCGCGCAGGGAAACCTTCGTCGTTGCAGATATGGCTGTACAGATTAGGAAGAGAGAAACGCGGGCGATACATTCGGTACACATTCTTTTTTTAAACGTAACCATGCGTCTTCCTACGCCAAAAGGAAGCCCTTATTTACACAGGGCGCCTATACTGTCATTTCTTGATCGCGCAACGAAGAAACTCCCAATCAAAGACTCGCTGCAGTCGATCCTGACCGTCTGTGTTGGCGGCATTCGGAGAATGCAGTGTGCCGCAGCTTGCCACACATTACGACCCCTTAGGTGCACGTGGAATGTGCGTACAGAGGGCAACGCACGCGCTTACTGCCCTGCTGTCTTAGCACACAACTCCTGCGAGAAATTGTAATACTTTGTTTTTGTTTTCGGACATACGTTTCAGCCATTGTGTCTTCTCTTGCATGGCGCTCACACAACGTGCTATCTGGACCAGCCCGGTGCAGCATTGCACACCTATTCGGATTTCAGACCCAGTGTGCGATTTTCGCATGCCGTGTGGACTTTACAGGCGTGATCGTGCATGTCTTTATCATATTCGTATCCTCATCATCATCATCAGCCTATATTTATGTCCACTGTAGGGCGAAGGCCTCTCCCTGCGATCTCCAATTACCCCTGTCTTGTGCTAGCTGATATTCGTATAAACGTTACCCATACAAAGTACTACTTCTTGCGTAACATTAAGAGGGTAGAATCGGCACAGTCCACTGCGTGCACTGTACGAGACGCCATGTCACAATTAATCTGCAATTGCAATCTATGTGCACTCCAAGGGATCGTCCTAATGACAGCACTAAACGTACCTCAGGGTTCACACCTTGAGCTGCAATACGTACTTGGACTGCGGACTAGCGCCGCTTGTGTGTCCCACGCTACGAAGGCGCTCGTAACTTTTCGGAGAGACACTGGTCTCAACGAGGTACTTTGAAATTGTACGTTAAGTGTACTTGTTAAGTGTCGTATGTACTGCGTGTATCATTTGATTCATAATCGCAATAATCTGGGGTACCAAGCTAAGCGTGCCGCCAGGCAAACCTCTCCAGTTTTCATTACAAAATATCTATCTATCTATCTATCTATCTATCTATCTATCTATCTATCTATCTATCTATCTATCTATCTATCTATCTATCTATCTATCTATCTATCTACATACACACATACATACATACACACACATACATATATACACACACACATACATATATACACACACATACATATATACACACACACATACATATATACATACACACATACATATATACATACATATATATATACATACAATACATACGCACGCACGCTAAGCGAGACTGCATGCGTCACGCAGCTGACACCCTGCAAAAGCGAATAGTCCCATGTGACTGTGTAACGCATACTTCTACCACCTGAACCCCAATTCTGTGTGAGGTCGTTTTAATAACAGTCATATTTTAAATCCCAAACAGACCTTCGCATAATGTCTTTCTTCAATGGGACGGTCATCAAAAAATGCCACTGAACAACAATACTACAAAAAGAAAAGAAAACTCCTCTCCGACTGGTGTTTCAAGTCATGACTACGTTTTAACACTGCACTATGTCAGAGCTTTTCTTTGTTTTTTTTTTTCTTTTTTCTTTTTTTCTACTTGGCTTTTATTTCAGCGAAGGTAACACTGTATGCGAACATTAAACAGGCAATAGCCAATTTGTCCCGCTTCAATGCCGAGAAAGTACTACGTGTGTAATAGAGAGAAAAAACGTACGCCGCCCTTTTACGGGCTAAATGATTGCTTTCTGCATAACGCCAAAGCTAATCATTCGATCACAAGTTAGCGCTTACACTGCCTAAAGGGCGCAGAAGTGTTCCGGAGTTACATTAAGTATGAGGGCAGCGCTCAACAAACAAACAGTGACAAAACGTGAAAGAACGCGAAGCCTAAGAGCGAATTGGGGCACCCACGGACTCGTAGGCGAAGCTATTTGAGAAAATGTCGTCCGGCAATTTACGCCTCAAGGGGCCCGCACCGAGCCCGTACGCGGGTAGTGGAAGACGCCCACTGCGAAAATTGCGTCATTACATCTCCTACCGTGCGGTGAACCGCAAATGTATGCGTTACACCGGCCACCCGCCTGAAAAAAAAAATACTTTGCTATTTACTCGGGCGGCTGGTTACTGGGCGACGCCCGGACGGTTTCCAGAACACAAACTATACGGATCAGCGAACATGGATTAAACGCCGCTCTATCTCTAAATACTCTAAATACCCACTTTTCATAACAGAAAATGGGCTCATATTGTTACAAACTGACGTATTTAAGCGTACGCGTCGCTCTGTCACCCTTAACCGCGATAACTGCAACTACGACGGTGATCATCTTTACGCTTCAGATAACTCGCCGGCTGTTTTCGTCCCGGTAAGCTTACCAGCAAAATGGCCGCAAGGAAGCCAATTGTTTAATAAAATGTTCCGAATTGTAAACAGTGGCCCTCGAATTGGGCAGCTTTAACTGAGATGAAAATGCAAAAGCCTGGACAGACACTATTCACCGGTTTGCTTGTCTTTGATGCTGTTGTTATACCCTCCTCAATACCCCAAAAAATCATATAGTGACATAATGCGGTTCGCATTGTCAACTGGTCTTTTACGAAGCTGGAAATCTATCTGTTTGATCAGGTGGCACAGGTACATGCTTGCAGCGGCACCTCCATATATGCGTGGACCATTTCTTCAGTTTGTTCCGATAAAAACTTACTTTATTCGCCTAAACGCATAGATACATGTTTGACATCACCTGGCGGTTCGTTAACATTACTTTCGATCCTGGGTTGCCGCCTCACGTGGCAGAATTTTAGAATGAACTATACATTTATTTTTCGTCGCCGGTGATGACGCAGCGGTCACAACACTGAAGACGCAACGTCTCACGCAATATATGCATTTCTCAAAAATCGGTGGCAAAAAAAAAATAATGATTAAACGCTTCATATATAGTGCCGTGCTTTACGCACCTTGATTTTTTATGTTATCGTTTCCAGTCTAATATTGACAAGGATGAAAACCGATTCCCTCGAGTATGTACAGCAGGAACGCACGGGCCGGCGCGCGCGCGTTTGTTCGTGTGAGTTAATTTATTCCTGTATGCATACACGTAGCCCGCAGCGCTGGTATTACAATCTGCGTCCCACCTGAGCGATTCTGTCCCTGAAAAGAATCAAACTGCCTCGGTGCCTGTACTACGTCATCACCAGCATTAGTCTACCGAGCTGTTGTGCGCCGCCTCAATGAAGACGGTAACTTGACGTGGACACATCCACACCACTAAACTTCGGTCACCTCAGCGTACAATAGGTCTAACGTGACACATATGCAGTCAGCCATATGTACGCGTGGCACGGATCGGTACACCGTCCACTTGTATTCTGCTGCGCAATATTCCGAGAAGCGTCGAGCGGCCCTCGGGAAAACAGTATGCGTGGATTGGCCTTGAAAGGTTCTCATGTATCTCGTTGTCCGCTCTCCGCTCGCCCGTTTTCGACGCCGGCGTTGCAGACAAAAAGGAATCCGAGAGAACGAGGATCGAATTGACCCAGAATGTAGGCGCCGGCTCTTCCCAGAGGATCATGCATAAACTGCGCGAAGAGTGCAAGACCTGAGCCCGCTTGGCCTTGCTGCCTCCATGAAAGAAAAAAAAAAAAAAAGAAAAGAGGAGATAGGGGGAGAGGGGGCAGTGAAGCTACAAAGAAACAGTCAGAAATATAGCGACATACGTAGTGGCCTTTGTCTTACCGTTTCCATCCTCGCGTCTCACGCTTGCCTTGTTTCTCACGAGGGCATCCATGTACGCGTGCGCAGCGACCCGGAAAAATACAGCATCGCGCGCCATCGTTATATCCGGCCCGCTTCCGCCGAGCGATTCACGGGTGCGCACTTGAAGCACGCCCTGAGCCACGGGGCGCCCAGTTCTTCGAGACCTCTCATAGCGAGGGCCCGTGTTTCCATACTGGCAGCGTGTGTATACCGCCCTTTCCGCCGTAGAAGCGAACCCATTACGAATCATTTGCCGCAGTGCCCAGCGGGTTTCATATGCAAGAGAATGTGATAGCTTTGGTACCTACACAGATCTAAATCTAGCATTCCTGTATTCAGAGCTTTTGATGACAGCTGCATGTAGAGTGGGTAAGCAGGTATCGGAGGACCTAAGGTGCGAACATGCCAACGTTCTCGCGTGGAGGCAAGTATTACATGTTGTAGATGAATATAGTAATGGCGCGTGAGGCAGGACCAAGAAGAGGGCAGGACAAATGTGTACAAGCGCCATCCCTTCATCATTTACCATTCGCCTTTACTCTATTTATCGACAACACGTACCAGCCAGTCCAAGTCAGCACTCTTTTGCGAGAATGGCCACGTCAACCTGTCAATTATCGGGCATCGCATTACAATGTCCGATCAAACGCCGACCACGCAATTTCTTTAGGACGCCGATCATTGTCATTACACCCGGCTTGCAGCCGAACCAAGAGCGACAGCTCTACCGCATCGGGCGCAGCTACTGCTCGTACAAGGTCCGCACGAAGGCGCGATTCAAGCGCGGCGATGATGCGTGCCTAAGCATAGGCAAAACGGTGACTAATTGTGCACCACAGAGCTTCGACAACAAGCGTACACACCTAAATACTTGGCAACTCAATGACATTACACGCAGAACCCCAGTATCCGCGCAAGTGCCAGTAAAACGCTCGTTGGCACGTTCATGCGTTGGAAGTGGGATGAGGCTTCAGCGTTGCGTGAAGTGATGCGGTGCTGCGAAAGCACCGCACGTGCGCTCTTGACTTCGACAGAACTTAAAAGCTCGAAACAGGTTTGACGTGTCCGACCGTTCATCTATGTGTCTATAGTTTCCGTTACGCTGATTACAACCGTTGTCAAGCTGTTGTCAGGCCACCTTCTCGTCCTCAGCTGCAAGCTCGTCGTATAAAGCGAACGAAGACAAAGCTTTCCCCATTATACCACCACTGGTATTCGAGCCAATGCTACTCTAGCAACGCCCAGTTGGGGAGCTGGACGCGCTAACCACCGCCTGATTGCACAGCTGTCACGCTTGGAGTTTGTGCGGGGTTTCACCTCCTATGCAGACTGCAAGCGTTGTGACGTCTGCGCATGTATTTCAAGCCACCAACATGCAATAGTGTAACAGCCGAGGGCAGCGTTGCTTGCACCGCCACTAAGTAGTCTGTCTGTCGCAGTAAATGGTTTTTCAGGCCGGAAAAACTGCTGAAGTATGCTGATACTTTCTTTTTTCTTTTTGTCGTTGCTGACTAGGGAGTGCTATGTAGACGTTTCGCTGGACACAATTCAAATTGGTAGACCGCCGATAGGCGGCTGCTCACAACACGCTCACCAACATACACAAACTCTCGAGACTATTGTTGCTGCCTGCAGGACGCGATGCACAAAGCCCAGGTCATGCGACCCTTCACCTATATGAACAATTAGGTGCCCTAGCGTCTCTGTCCGGAGCTTCTGCCGTCCATGCAAAGGTGGTCGGTCCACGAACCCTCAAGCAGCGCCGACTAGCGCAGCTGTCGATGAAAGCCGAAAGGAAGCCTAGCCGAGAAAGAAAGCAACCAAAGGTTTGACACGAACAAGGTTGGGGCGCGACGGGAAAGATCATCCGCACAGAAGGCCTAGCCAAAAAAAAAAAAGAAAAAAGAAAATAGGGCAGGAACCTTGCAAAGGTCTGCTGGGCCTAGGCGTGCGCGGAGCCAAAGAGGCGGTCAAGTCGAACTGAAAAGAGAACCGGAACAAGAAGCGACGGTGGAACGCGTAGCCGTCTCATTGTCACCAGGAACCACGGGCCTAACAAAGAAGGTCGCGCTGCTTTGTCTTCGAGCCTCGCCGGGCAGGCGACGAGAGCGCGTCTTACAAAACGCTACGGTGAACGAACGAACGAGTGGAACTACCCGGCACGCGAGACGACACTCGGGAGCGCTTCGAGGCGAGCCGACAGTGTGCGTTGCTTTGCCTGCGCGGCACTTCTCGAGACTTACTGTGGCCAGCTCAGTCGCGCTCTGCGGGCCACCACGTCATGCCTCCTGCACGCAGTGACGGGGATGTGGTCGTTGGAACGTTTCGTCGAAATGTGACCCCGAGACATGTGCACGTTTGGTCCCGCGTCGCCCCGGAGTGCATCTGGAATGTTTCGTCTTGAAGACCAGTGGCTAGCTTCGACCATTTCTGGAATGTGAATCGGGTGAAAGGTGAAGAATCCTAGGATTTGCTGCTATAGGGCACCACGCGATTTATGTGTCCTTGGCTCCGTCATTCTCAGGCAAACCGCGACCGCATCGTTCTAAAGACCAGTGCGCCTGCTTCAAGCTTGCTACACGGATCTCCTCCGGTAGACCAGTGACCGGCTTCGAGCGTGTGGACCATAGACTGAACGAAAAGTGATTCGGGCGATCGGTGCTTCTTGGGTTTTTCTTGCGTAGGTTACCGCAAGATTTGTGCTCTTCAGAATCCGTCGTCCAGAAAACCATCAAAAAAGCCCTTTGTTGAATCCAGAAATAGAGCAACCTTGAAGCTCGCGTGATCGCGGACCCAGAGAGACGAGGAAATGACGGGAACCTTCAAACCTTGAAGATGCGAGTTCGCAAGCACTGTTGACTGACGAGAGTGTTTCGTGCAAGGGTTGCTCCAGACGGCGAAGACCATCAGTGTTGAGTGAAAAGAAACAAAATTGAACTTTCCTTGTTAAGCGCTATGCTCGCGCTTCGAGAATACGGCGGTGACGAAGCCTACGCTCGAGTATTTCGATATGTGCTCTAAAAAAGCTTGAAAATTGGGACGTCAGGAGCCTTACCTCTGAAAGTCGCCCTCTCTTGCCTTTGCAATTCCCGCCGTCATATTACAAATACGGTGTTCGAGGACGAACTACTCAGACAATGCATTGATCTGCAAATGGTTCATCAGAGCCCAACAGCCAGTAACAAGTTACCATCGTCTGCCCATGACCAGTGAGAGGTCCACGCCGGGCGCACATTGACTGCCAACAACCGGGGATGTTCCACTTTCATTTTATGAATGTAGCCTCCAGGTAGCGCAGCGGCGGTTAAAGACGCATATATACAGTGTTCCCGCTGGAATACGAATGAACCGAAAAGCCGCCAAGCGACCGAGAACGAGTCGACGATCGTAATACCTTTCTGGAATCACTGCACTATATAGAGAAACACAGGAAGTGCCCGCGGAGAGAGGAAGAAATGCCTTCGAAGCAGTGGTTTCCTGATAGCTGCTCCGACGAAGACGGTTTCTACGCTGACTCCGTGACCTCCCAGAGCGCGTGGGGAAGGTCCAGATTTCACTGTGAGTTCTTGCCTTGGCACTTCTTTCTTTCTTTCTCTCTTCCTTTCTTTCTTTCTTCGTTCTTTCTTTTCACGCCATTCGAGCGCTGTGGCCGACAAAGCTGCGGGCACCCCACTGCCAGCGTAGCCACTAATGGCGATCTGCTGGGCGCGTTCCCCCCGGAAAAAGGGACACACACAAGTGACCGCGAGCGCGCGTGCGTGCGTGTGGCAAACGCGCCGGCGACGGCGTGCTTCTATTCTTTCTTTCTGCGAACACTTCGAGACCTTCGCGGAGGCGCGAGTGTGACGACGCGCGCGAGCCCGCCTCGAGAATCGTGCGAGCGTGAGAAAAAGTTGGCGGAGCGCACAGAACTCGCGTGGTCGGGGTCTCGATCTTAGCCACCACTTTGTGTTCTTCCGCAAGAAAAATCGCCATCTTCGTTGGAGGCAGAACAAATGGCACTTGGAGCTCGAAAGGCAACCTGTCATTTAAGTGCGTGGTTTTTTTTTTTGGAATGTTTAAGGTTTTCCAGCGCCTCTATGTCTCCGATAGCATCCGCTGATGCGAAACCTAGAGCCGGCGTAACCTGATCAACAGTGAAATTCAACAATGTGTGTATGTCTAACCTAGTTGGCTTGGATGACCTAATGAAGCCAATAGAATAACATGAATAATAATGTGAAGAACAGCAAATTGATCCTCTCGGTACGTCTTATTCTTCTTACGCATGCTGGGACATGACTGAAAATTTAAACACTAGAAATAGAGTTAGGTTGATCTCTGTCAGTAGATTACGGTTCCACAACAAAAAAGCCACCCTTACCATGAGAAAAGGTTTGATAATCAAGAAAAGACGCAAAAGCGAAAGACGAGTGACGAAGAGGCCTTGAAGTTCCCGCACCAACTCGACGTGACATCATGGATTTTGACAGCGTCTCCTGGTTTATAATCAGTTCATTGTTTTTCACTAAAGATAGAATAAATTGTATTCTAAATGAACCAGCAAGTTTCATCAACGTAAACTGAGCCACAACAGCCCAAATATGCAAAAAAATGCATTGAAATGACGTCACAACGTGACGTCACATTGACGTTACTGTGCTGGCGTTATGGCGCTAAATTCGATAAAGGGACTTTGACCTTCATTCTCTCTTCAGAGGATCAAAGCACAAACGTGAAATTAACCGAGAGAACGGTTTGACCAATGCTTAATTTGTCATAAAAGATTTCGCATTTCTCTTTGGTGTCCCTCTTAAGACGCATTACGGGGACAGAAAGAATAGAACGAGCGCAAGAGCTGACTCAGTCTAGGCGAGCCAAGGGCGGTGCAGTGCGCAACGCGGAGGTCAAGCGTGGGCAGTCGTTGCTAATAGCAGGTTCGAGTGATTCATACATCGTTCTATAACTCGGTTTGCAGTGACGCGGGGCCTTCTCGGTATCGGAGCTAGAAAAAGCATGCCACAGAGGAACATTCAGCTGCTCCTAAGGCAATCGGAAGAGCCACGCTATCGGAATGCTGTCGAATCTCGGTGACCTTCACAGCTCCAAGGTATGCCTCCGAGCGCTAAGCGCGGGGCTCTGATTGACGAAAGTGTTCTAAGCGATGGATTTTGGCCAGCCAAATGTAAACCGCACCGCGAGAGGGCTCTAGAGCGCTCGTAAGTGACCAGTCGAATGGGCCGTAAGCGGTACTATAGTCACCAGAAAGAGCGAGCCGAGAGATCCGAGGTCCGATAAGTTCGTTTGCAAAATCGTGCGCTCCGAATTGTGGCTCCACAGCGGAATCAGCGAGAAGTATCTATATATGCTTTTCTTCGTGCGAGATAAAGTTGAGGTGACACCCGTCCAATAACTTAGGCCATCCACGTTGTGTCACATGTTTGTCTTCAGCGAGTATGTCAACAAGCCAATCAGCGTGGCGCAGTATGTCCGACACACTCTGAAGCTGCCGGACTCGGATAACTACGCCTCGGGCTGACTGATTGATTCGTGAGGTTTAGCATCTCATACCAACATTTGGCACCCATCGAAATGCGATCGCCGCGGCTAGCAATCAAACCCACCACCTCGCGATTAGCATCAGAATGCCACAGGCACTGAGCAACCACTTCCGGTATGACTCTGCTGTAAGAGTTGTTTCAGAATGAAGTGTTTCTGGCGATTTGCCTGCAGCAGCGCAGGCTGCTATGAGTATCGAGCACACTGGTTGAGTCAGATGTTTCTGCTTTTTCCCCAACAATAATAATCTGTCACGCTCTCCTTTTGCGCGCAATCAGCGCTGTTTACTAACTGGCTGACGACTACTCTAGCCTATGGCGTCAGCAGTTTGATTGGTAGACGCACGGGCTGACGCGCGAACAGTTCTGCAAATCTGGGCACTTATTGGTGATGGGACCGGCTTTCGCGATGCTCCAACAAGTTATTGAGATAGAGCACAGTGGAAGCTATATCGTGACGCAAATGTCACGTGCGGCGGCACTACGCGTCGGATAGCGTCTTACACGCTTTTCTGTCACGCCTCAGATATGCAAGGACGCGGGCGCCGCCAACCGCGGCAGACGGTGTCCTAAGTAAACTGGCCCTACGAAGGTGACGTCACTAAAGGCCGTGTGCAACACGTTGCGCCGACTGCAGTGTGATGCTGTAAACGCACCTTGTCGCACGAGCGACCATTTCTCGCGTCACGACCCGCTCGCGCTTCGACACGCCGGCGAGTTTTGACGCGAAAAAGCTGACTCCAACTTTTTCGTCTCTTGTTGCTTGTCGCCGGTGTCGCTTTGGCAATGAAAAAGCGCTACGGCGTGCTTGCATTTCTTGCAGGCAGCTGGCTAAAGGTAAATGTATACGCACATCCATTTAAAAACAAATTTTCAATTCTGAGGTTTTTACGTGCCAAGACCACGATCTCATTATGAGGCAAGTCCTTTGGGAGTCCCCTAAGGACACGGGCGTTTTATTGCGATAGCAATTATATGGACACTCCAAGCGGATTTTTGCCGTCGGCGTCGCCGTCGCCGTGAGGTTTTTTTTAATTTCGTCCCCATCGAAATGTGGCCGCCGCGGCCAGGATAGGAACCGCGACCTCGAGCTCAACAGCGCAATGCCGCAGCGGCTAAGCTTCCGCGGCGGGTAGGACATCCCTTCTGTCAGTTCACACATAGAGACAGATTATGCAGAAATGAAAATAGGGAGGATTTGGGCTCTTCCCAGCTACATCCAACGTGCAGCCGATGAAACGCGACCTGAGAAACAAGAAAACTAGGAATATTTGATTTCTGAACCAACCTACAGGTTACTGCAGAAGCTGTGGCCGCTGACTGCCTCAAAAACAAAGTAGCCATCAATTGGTTTTCAATTACATGGCATTGAAATGCGTATTACCCGTGGAAGAATACATTTCGATGCATCACCATCGATAAGTGACAAAATTTTCAACGTACTGCGCGAAACAATCACCGTGAGGTGCGGAACGGAGAGACACGATAGGAAAGAGCGCAGTTTGCAACCTATAACGCAACCTAGCGGTGATTGTTTCGCGCAGTACGTTAATAATGTCAGAATGAGCATCTGTAGCGGTATAGTACAAGATGGATGTACGTGTACGTTGCCTCAATATGCGTGTCCTGCGGTTTGTTGAGCCATGGCGGGCGATAACGTATTTTCCGTGAAAGGGATGTCTGCGGAAGACCTCGAGAAAAAAAAATATTTCTCTGGTGGCTTGAATTTAACCGCGCAATTAAGATGTCTATTCGAGTGACGTGTACGCGAGGTGACTTTTATTTTATAATGATAATTATATTCGGGTTCGGACGCCGGTTGCAGTGCTGATACCGATTTTATACCAACCACACCGCAGCATGCCGGCCTTCGGGTTTCTGCTTTGTTCCGTTCCTCGTTCCATTCCGTTCTGTTCTGTTCCGTTCAGTTCCATTCCGTTCCGTTCTGTTCTGACCTGTTCTGTTATGCAGGGGCTGCTGTGGAGAGACTGAGCTAAAGAGCATCTTGGATGCTCCATTTCTCTATGTCATGCAGCAAAGTAATAATAATTTCATTTCATTTATTTCTGAAAGTGCCTAATAACATCTCTGCGCCTTAGTATTGCTGCACTTTGCACTTGTGTTACACAACGAACAGAAAGTAGAAATACAAAATAATAATAATACTGAATAAATAAATTGAATTAAACAAATAACGATAACGACATCCTAACGGAGAGTTCACTGACGTCTGTCAATGCCGCTACCCGAACAATATATATATATACTTTGTGGCCCTTATACGTTCGTGCAAACGTCTTTCACGCGCTACATAGATTGTAGATCCAAACACACACCGTTGCGAAATTTTCCTTAGCAGCTTCTCTGCAAAATAGCCCGCACGAGCGCTAGCTCGAAACTGCGGCGAACGTAGTGCGTCATCCTGCGCCGATTGGTCACACGCGCGCGAGCACCGAATCACTGCCACACCGCGCACGTAGGCCTTAACGCGCCGCGACCGCCTCTGCTCGGCCGCGGTGCTTCGCCGCTACACGCGCCTTCATTGCGGAAGAGTCGCCCGCGCGGGCTTTAGCGCGAAACAAAAAGCCGCGTCGCACGGAAGTCGCGAACTTTCTTCTTCTTTCTCCAATGTGCCGCACGACTTTGGTCGGGGGATTCGCGTGACGGCGATAAATAAGGAGAAAAATAAAAGCGAAGCGACGAGAAAGTTGCGACGAAAGCATCTGAGCACGCGTTTGAAGCGAAGCCGCTCTCGTAACTGCCGCGTAAGCGCTCACGTGTTCGCACCTGTCCTAGGCGGTACTGCTGGGCTATCGAGGGAGCCGCTGGTAATAGTTCGCGTCCGCCGACGTATCGACTATTCTTGTGCATGGGTGATACGACAAAAAAAGGAGAAAAGAAAAGGCTTGGCAGCGAGCTCGCTTCGGATAATGGCAGCGCCACTTTCGTTTATTTTCTTTTATTTTCGCTATATATTTAGGTGTTGACAGCAGGTGCAGAGTCGCTCCCGTACTACCACTGCGTGATTACGTCCACGAATGCGGACATGTCTGAATCGCTTTGTCGTGAGCCAAAGTACTCTCTCGCGCCTAATCGTTGAGCGCATTACCGCAATACAGAACATCATGCGCTGCGCGCACGTCATCTTGACGCGTCTAGCTTGTGCCGGGATGCCTGTCTGTATACGTATATACGGGGTGCCCCAACTGTCATGCACCAAAATTTAAAAAATATGCAAATGCCACGTAGCTGGACAGAACCAAGGTGATGTTGTTTGCCGCAGCTTGGAGATACTCAGATTGCTTAATTGCATTCCGACTAATTACATAATTAGTGTTAATTAATCAACTAATCAAATATTAGAAATCCACGAAAAGTGTCAATGCGAAAATTATAGAGCAACATGAAAGACTCCCGATGCAGCTTTCTGTTGCTCAAAATGGGCTACATAAATGTGTTTTTCCGAGCGTGAAAGAAGCCCGCGAATACATGCAAAATTACCGCGCGACTGGCCGCTCGAGGCACTTAGCGTGTACGTCGCGGGTTTCTTTCACGCTCGGAAAAACACATTTATGTAGCCCATTTTGAGCAACAGAAAGCTGCATCGGGAGTCTTTCATGTTGCTCTATAATTTTCGCATTGACACTTTTCATGGATTTCTAATATGAGAAGTTCATTAATTAACCAAGACTAATTATGTAATTAGGGGGAATACAAAAAACAATCTGAGTATCTCCAAGCGGCAGCAAACAACATTATTTTTGTTCTCTCCAGCTACGTGGCATTTGCATATTTTTAAATCTCGGTGCATAATAGTTGGAACACACTGTATATTTCACTTGTGTATCGATTTTATGCCACAACAGGTAGAGTGTGCTCTTTGCTAAATGGCCCATATAATTTTATTCAGTTATGTGATGTCTCTTGAACGCCGGATTTCAAACATTTTTGCCTCTCGGTGAAAAAAAAAGAAAAAAAATCTTTATAATTCTGCCTTTTTTGTATTTAAGTTGATATCGCTATGGTGTGTGACAATTCTTATGGCTTATTTAGATCTGTAACATAATGATACGATGTGACCGTTGCTGCTCGAGTGAACAAAATATTTGGGTCAGGGACCTAGTCAGGTGCAGACAAGCACCTTTATAGTCAGCAGTTTCCCTTGTTCCTTCTTTGTCACATCTTGTTTTTTTTTTTTTTTTTTTGTGTTCTCAATGAGAGTGAAACGAGCAAGAGTGCCCAACAGGCAAAGTGAAACTGCACTCAACTTAATCTAACTTCATTGTCGTGTATGTGTTTGATCGCAGGTGACCCTGGCCCTGGGATGTTGTCTGAGCCGCGGCGTTCGCAGCAGCAGCAGCAGCAGCAGCAGCAGCAGCGCTCATCGCATGAGGACGGTCACCAGTCCTCGTCCAATGGACGCCGCCAGCCCAACGGAGCAGTTCTGAGCAACGGACACCATCAGGCCGCCTGGCAGAACAGCTACAACAGGCCACCCAGGTATTGCACACCTTCTAAGTGTACTGAACCGGTACACCGGTAGCAATCCATGGCGTTGCGCTGATAAGCACGAGGTCGCGGGATCGAATCCCGGCCGCGGCGGCCGCATTTCTGTGTGGGCGAAATGCAAAAACGCCCGTGTCCTGTGCATTGGGGGCACGTTAAAGATCCCCTGGTGTTCAAAATTGATCCGGAGTCACCCACTACGGCGTGCCTTATAATGAAATCGCGGTTTTGGCACGTAAGACCCCAGAATTCAATTCAACACCGGCAGCAATTTCCAGTGTGCGTGTATGACACGTCATGATAAAGGTCGTTCGCTATGCACGGTAGCTACAGAGGTGAAGAAAACGGCTGCCCAGGTGCAACGCATTTACATTGTCGTTATTAGCTGCGACAAAGTGGCAAGTGTTACTGCTGTGGAGACCGCCATGCCGAGATCACAGCTGAAGACAAAGCAAAAAATTAAGGTCTGGCCGAGAACACTGTCATACGCGAAGAACTCAAGAACACGTTGCGAATAAGGGTCGTAAGCACTTGCAGAAAGCCCACGACCGTTATTTGAGGTGTATCACGGGTATCAACCAAAATTAACAGCATGGCTGTTACTGTTGGTCAATATATATATATATATATATATATATATATATATATATATATATATATATATATGCACGACGAGACAACGCTGACCGAACGTATGACGTCGGCTGTCGAATATTGCAGATCCAGCAGCATTGTCTCGATAACATGTACTGCCACATGTCAATTTACAATCGACACTTGTTAGAGCTACCGGTGAGATGGCTCATTATTGCCAGTCACGCTGCCTGCTAGAGCGAACCACTGCTCTTGCATGAAAATGTATTCTTATTGGCAGCACTGGACGTGCATTGGACCATGATATTCCACTATAGTAACAATGTTGGCCCGACGAAAGAAAAAGGGGCATGATGGGCAACGATGACGACAAAAGGAAGACGCAAAACGCACAACAGGCGAGTCTACTCGAAACTTAGAGTAGCGCTACATCGCTTGCATGGATGTTTACAGGACGCGCCGCCATCTCTACACATTGATGTTAGGTTGGTTTGCACTGCAGCGGGTGTTGCAGTACTCACCGTGGCATATCACATCGCAAAGGATAGTGATAATGCACATGTGAAAAGACCACCATGGTAGGCAAACGAGACCACATAAAGAGAGCAGATGTTCCAATACATAAGTGTATAAATGCGCGTCAAGGGGTAAATTGTGTCACTGTAATATCATCATCATCATCAGCCTATATTTATGTCCACTGCAGGACGAAGGCCTCTCCCTGCGATCTACAATTACCCCTGTCTTGCGCTACCTGATTCCAACTTGCGCCTGCAAATTTCCTAACTTCATCACTCCACCTAGTTTTCTACCGTCCTCGACTGCGCTTCCCTTCTCTTGGTATCCATTCTGTAACTCTAATGGTCCACCGGTTATCCATCCTACGCATTACATGGCCTGCCCAGCTCCACTTTTTCCTCTTAATGTCAGCTAGAATATCGGTTATCCCCGTTTGTTCTCTGATCCACACCGCTCTCTTCCTGTCTCTTAACGTTAGGCCTAACATTTTTCGTTCCATCGCTCTTTGTCCGGTCCTTAACTTGTTCTCGAGCTTCTTTGTTAACCTCGAAGTTTCTGCCCCATATGTTAGCACCGGTAGAATGCAATGATTGTACACTTTCTTTTCAACGACAGTGGTAAGCTCCCAATCAATGTAATATAATGGGCCATAATGACGACGCAATTAAACGCACCCTTGAACAGCGTAGTGACGATATACATATGATGGCAGCCCAGGCTTGTACTGTCCACAGAAACTAGTACCACATAGCTCGGAGGAAGTATTCCACCCATAAAACGTGTCCCAAGAACGACACGTCTCCCTGCGACACGAGACGTTCCATTCTCCGCATTGTTTCCCGGAAGAGCGTGCTCATGAGATGCTGCTCCGTCATTATCACGTGACTCCCGCGTCCGGCACGGGGGGCGCTCCTTCCTTTGTTTGCGCCGCTCTACCTCGCCTCGCAACCCTGCGGGTTAACGGGAGTATAATGCAACCCCGAGGAATGCTGCTCCGGCACAACACTGCGTCCCATCCCGTCATTACACCCCTCTCCCTCTCGTCCTCCTCGCCCTCTCTTTCAAGCGCGCCGCCAAGCTCGCCGACGTGACATAGAGGTCTCGCGTTCCTTGCGAGTCTCCGGCGCCAAGGCGATCCCCTTGGCCGCTTAAGAAGATAGCTCGAGCGGGCGCGCAATCGGATCAGAAGCGGCGTTCCTATTGTTTTCCAGCCTGGCGAGTATAGGCCACCTAGCCTTCCTCTTAGAAGGGGCGGCTAATAAAGCCAGGGATACACCGGAACTGGGACGTCGCATACCGAGAGTTCGCAAATGGTGCGCGTCGGCGACATATATCGAGGGAATAGGGAGACTTAGATTGCGTAACCAAGGCAGCTTAGTATACTTAAGAAGCTTAACTTCGCTTCAGTTCTTTTCTACGGGTCTTTCGAACTTTGTTTTTATTACGCTCATTTGAATGTATACGGCGAAAAGCGTATCCTTGCATTCAGTCGCCTCTTATTAAAATTTCTTAACAGCTGCAGTAGCAACTTTTGTTACCCGCCCTGGTGGAGTAGCAGCTTTGGCGTCGCGCTGCTAAGCCAGAGGGCGCGGGATCAAATCGTGGCCGAAGCGGACGCATTTCGGTGGGGGTTAAACGCAAAAACGCCCGTGTACCGTGCATTGGGTGCAGGTTAGAGAACCCCAGGTGATCGAAATTATTCCGGAGTCTCCCTACGACGTGCAGCATAATCATATCGTGGCTTTGGCACGTACAACCACAGATTTTATTTTTTAATTTTGTTGTTTTGCAGTATCAATGACCAAGCGAACAGACAAACCCTTTTGCGTTGTTCATTGATTTATTGATTTGTTATGGATTGTAAATGTTGGCAACAAGTACACTTCTGCACAACGTTGCGTTGTTAATTACTATATATTAGTGAGATGCTAAAGAAAAGTAGAATGAAAGTTGAATTTGTCAGCCGTGCGATATACAGGGCTTGCTACTTCAGACGGAGCGTTTGAATTGAGATGAAGATGACAAGAAAGTAAATAAAATAAAACAAATTAAAATAGGGATAAACAAACAAACGATGCCCACATTAGCAGTAAGTTACCGCGAAGGGGTTTGGAAGAACGTCGGCGTATATTTCCGAACAAGATCTTCTCTGGTAAAATTGCTGAGCGCCAAAACATTATGCGAGCTTCACTCAACGGCAGAATCCTCCTGCGAGGACATTGTTCTCAGAGGAAGGTCAGTGGTAGCGAGAGATCAATGTCTTGTGACCTGTGGTTCACCACAAGTATATACGGCTTGCCTTTGCGAATGGCGTCGCGTCTGCAGAGCTCGCTTCGTGGGCACTTTTAATAGTGCTTGCCGTTGACGTGGCGCTTTGTCGTATATGGCAACGCCGTGTCCAACGTTATCGCGCCGAGCGACCACGGAAGCCGGAAATTAGAAAACTCCGAGTCGATTCCCGTCTTTTCTTGCAAGTCGGAAGTCTTCCTTGTCCCTTTATTGAGCGCCGGTTGTGTCTCCAGGGCCATCAACGACACACAGCTTCCTTTCGGACACGCCATGCGCCCGGAAGCGATAAAACCACACTCGATGCCCGCCGGCCATTACAAATCTTCGAAATGGCGCAGTTTGTGGCATACAGCGATGTTACCGGACTAATACTCTGTTTATAAGCGGTTCTATTTCCGTTTAGTTGGTGTCGCCATATTGGGCTGTTATGCGAACGATACCTCAACCTTATGCGCTGTGACTTCAAGCGAGCACGGTCACGCAACACCGAATGTGTCCGTGCAGCAATCTTTAGGCGTACGAAAAGACCGTATAGTACCATCGATTGGTTCTTACAGTTGGAAAAAAGCCCGTGTTGACAGCCCACGATGGCGCCACTCCCAACGCTCCCGTAAAATGGTCTATACGTATAGCAGAGGGCGGGTTTCAAGTGCAGTATATGCCGCTTGTGGTACATGCAAAGTCTTTATTGAGGGAAACTAGAATGAGAAGCGCCCGCCGCGGTATAGCGCAGCGCCTATAGCGTGGCGCTGCTGAGCTCGAGGTCGCCGGTTCGATCCCGGCCGCGGCGGCCGCATTTTGTTGGAGGTGAAATGTAAGAACGGTCGTGTGCTTACATTCAAGTGCGCATTAAAGAACCCAAGCTGGTCAAATTCATTCCGTAGTCCGCCACTACGACGTGTCTCATAGCCAGATTTTGGTTTTGGCCCGTAAAACCCCAGAACTTATATGCTAGAATGAGAAACGCTGGTGTCACATCTGTGCCTGCATTATCCGTGGCCACGCGTGCAGTTTCGGTTTTGAAGAGAGAGAGAGAGAGACTAAGCTTTAATGATATGCTGGAGATTTTAGCCTTGATGTTCGCCTGACATGCTATTCCATGTGCTGGGTGATGATTATGATATATACAGTGATAAACACTTAACAGCACATACAGTCACACACACACACACGTATACGCTTGGATATATTTGCAAAGTTTAGTCATTAGGGCTCGTGGCCCGCAGTGCTTGAAGAGAGTGCTTTTATGTAGACTACGGAGAGAACGAGTGACAAAGAAGACTTGTCTGAAACAAATCCCCTTGCTGAAACGTTGGCTGCAGCCTGAAACATCCCTTGATCGCCAACTGTTGATCATTCCCAAATTAGCCTTTCATGCATTTGGCCCCCTTGCATGTCGGAAAGAGGCCATCGTACAGTTCCCTCGTTTCGGCGAGTGTTCACGCTGTCGCGTTTTCTTGCTGTTCAGCCGGCATAACCAGCAGCACAGCCACCACCACCATCAGCAGCTGCAGCAGCAGCTCCAGCAGCAGCTCCAGCAGCAGCAGCAACAGCAGCAACAGCACATCCACCAGCACCACCACCAGGGACCGCGGCGTCCGTCGTCGCCGTCGGACGAGACCAGCAGCTCGTCGGACGACCGCGAGGAGATGGCCCGCTCGCTGGTGCGGAGACCCGGAGGAGGAGGAGGACACCCGAACAAACACTGGGCACCGGGCGCCGGCCACGACTTCCGCGGAACGCTCAGGTATTATTATTTTTATTATTTCATTTGTAAACATATACACAGGAACGAGAAAGCGAGGAGCAAGGCTGGCACCTGCCACCGGAAGGGGCACAACGCCTGCCTACTCTTCAGAAAGGAGGGTAGGCATTATGCGCTACATTTGAACGCATATGAGCGGGCATGTATCTCTGGGGTATGTATACATACCCCAGAGACCCCTGGTAGATTATATGGCTCATTGCCTCGAATCCTTCTCAGTGTTATCTCGGAAGAAATTATGTAATTACCAAGGATCCTACAGGGAGATGAAAACAACAGTTTATGTACACTATTTACACTACGACAGCGAGTGGCGTCAAAACAACAACAAAAAATGGCCGACCGGGAAACACCTCGCCCTCCCTTTCGTTTGCTGCACTGCAAGCTGCCTCTTCGTCCGCAGGATAAGTGGCTCATAATATATTCTTCCCGGATATGAAGTCAAGTGCATGTGGAAACGTGTGCGAGTGGCTTAGTGATAATCTTGCCGTTATCGTTCGGGAAATTTGACAGTAATTTGATCTAGACCGTTCTGCCATAAAAAGACGACGATTTACGCGTATATAAGCACCCGAGAAATGCGTTTCGAACACCGCAAGTTGACATAAATCCAGGATGCAGCACCACACACGATGGCACAAGTTACGCTCTATGGTACACCCGCCACACGATAGTACACCTTTATCTCCTTGTTTCGCAACGAAAAGCGGTTTTACCAGAAACATAAGGAACGGTAGTTTACCAAAGGTCACCGATCCAGCCGGCGAATGCGGCGCCGCCGCCCGGAAGGCACGGCAAGCACACCGCGCCGCGTATCTAGGCACACCTGCGCCTTTGGAATTAGGCACCATCTAGATACGCTCTGCACCTACAACGTGAATATAGCAACGTAGCTTCTTCGCTGTTCTTGATGAGAAAAATGAAGTCAGTTTGACTCGGAAGGCAAAGCATCGATTACGATAGCAAAGTAGTGACAGCTATACGAAGTAAGGATAGTTGTTTTATCGGTCGTATAAACTTGTAAACATAGGCACACTAATTAAATTAACAAGCATGGTCTCACGCGCGCACAAGCAAACATGAACACATTTCACTCGATGACCGCGCACACTCGCTGTCAAAACGCTGAAGTGAGGAAGCGCGGCTACAGCAGCGAGCGATGTTATCGCCCTTGGGCTCTATACAGAACATCACGGCGACGGCGATGGCAGAAATGCGCCTGGAGTGTCCATATAATGGCTATCGCAATAATATTACCAGCAAACGGAGGCCTCAGGAGAGCTCCTAGCGTTATAATGAGGTGGGCGGCGCAGAATCTCCAAGGCCACCCTAGGGACAGCGGGTCCGCCGATGAACGACTTTACAAAAACCTACAAACACTAATCAAATTACATCACTACAGATTAATTATCCGCTCAGCTGGACATTATCAGCCAAAAAGAAAAAAAGAATTTATTCACTAGTTTGACTAATTACAATAAATAACTGTTTAGTTACGAACTTTACGACTCATGTTTATACTGGATAATTGAAGCGAATAGTCATAAACGTCTACTTACAGCTGTAACCTATACTTTCTACATTTAAAAATGTCGATGGTTGCGCAAATTTATTCGTACAATTTACCCGATTACACACGCGGCACCGCGAAGCGCGGCCTCCTGTCCAACCCCTCTGTGCTGTAATTAGTGTGGCGTAAAATGAAGCTACTGTTGCACTTCTCTCTTTCCACGAACTGATTCCGATTTGCCGTTTGCGCAACTCAACGAGAGGGACGCATAGTCGCTTCAGCGGCAGGGGCGGGACAGGCCAAGTTATCGGGCGGCATGACAAAGCCTTTTTTACGCCACCTGACTACGTAACAAGGGGGGTTGGATGGAGAGCCGCGCTTTGCCGGCACCGCTCGCGCAGAATTATGTACGTTGAACGAATAATTTGACGCCAGGTATTTCGGTCCACACAGCCGTTCTGAAATGTAGTAGCACAGAACTATACTTATATGACGATTCCCTTCGACTTTCTAGTATAAACATCTGCCGTAAAGTTTGTAACTAAGATTCGTAATTAACGCAATTACATTAGCGAATTCATTGATTTGGCTTTTCTTGCAAATAATGTCCGCTTGGGCATAGATAATTCATCTATAGTGACTTGAATCGAGCAACATTCCTGGGCTTTTTATTGCGATAGCAATTATATGGACACTTCAACCGGATTTCTGCCGTCGGCGATCGCCGTCGCCGTGAGGTATAAAGTCCAAGGGCGATAAATCGTCGCCGCGCGCCGTATGCGCGAGCGAAAGCGCGCGGGGGACGCGCGCTATCACGGAGAGCGAACGCACGGCGGAAAGCAAACGCGATGGTCGCGCGAAAGGCCGTGGGGGTATGGGAGGGAGGGAGGGAGGGTGGCGGGGTGACGCTGTGCTGCGGCACCGAAGGCGTATCTTGCAACCAGGGCACAAGGGGAACTTGCCGCTCAATCTCCCACGTGAAAGCAAGAAAGCGGGAAGGCAGCGCGGGAGGGAGGGGGGGGGGGGCGCAGCTTCTACTCTGCCAACGCTCGTACTTTGCCCGGCTGTGGCGGTCGCCCGCACCGTCTCTTATCTCCACACGGCTCTGACCTTTGCGTGCGCTGTGCATTCGCCGCTCAATTTCCGTTGAAGCGATAGACCGCACGAACCTGCGCCCGCTGCGGCGGCTGCGCTTGCTGCCAGCGTTCTGACAGTCGTTGTCTGCGGTCATTCAGTGTGATCTATTCATGTTTGCTTGTGCGCGCTGACACCACGCTTGTTAATTCAGTTAGTAAGCGAATGTGTCCAAGTTTATGCAGCCGATAAAACTACTTTCCCTACTCCGAATAGCTCTCTACTAATTTGCTATCGCAATTGATGCTTCGCCTTTCGGGCGAAACTACGACATTTTTTTAAGTTTTCGAATTAGAAAAGAACACTATTTATCCACGCCATTCGCGCTTGTAGAGCTTCACAGCTCGATGCTGTATAGACACTTTACCTAATGGTGCTGCGACAACCCTGTGTGAAAAACTGTAGATTCGAAATAAGTGCAATCACTAATATGGCTACTGCCCACATCAGCTCCTGTTACAGAATGAACATGCGATGGTAGTAGTCGGTTCCTTGCTGGACTAATCGGAAAGTATCGTCTATGTGACTTTAATGAACGTTGTGACTCCATGAGAATGCATAGATTCGGCAGCCCCTAGGCAAATGCAAAAACTCGGCAGCTCTAGGTGATGCTCATCATGCACATGTTGTCTAATGTCCGTACACCTTTCCGCTGACCACTCCGCGGACCCTGCCCGCAATATCCACGGATCTTAGAAACACTGATGTTCTCGAAAAACACAGAAGCGTCAAACCTTGTGTGTGCGCATGTGCAGGTCCACGCGTAGCGTTCCGGCCCTGGCCCTGGCCACGTGGGACGGCGAGCCGTGCCCGTCCACGGCCACGGCCCGGCCGCCTTCTACCCGCCGACGCACGGACACCCGCCACCTCCAGCCACTCCGCAGCAAGGCATGCCACCACCACCCATGTCGGCCCAGGCAACCATGAGAAGGTGAGCACATGTTCACGAGTAGTGGTGTAAGGAGACCTGAGAGAGAAACAAGGAATACATTCTTAATTAAGGTGACGGACGTGATGGATTCGATGACAGCCAGGCGAGCCCGAACATGGGCTAATGATCGAAACACAAGTCCAGAGGGCAGTTTGCACGTTCGGGTTGAAATACCTTCCTTCGTGTGTAAAATCAACGGTCGAAGGTACCCGTCGTTCATAATCGTAGCTATCGCGAAGCAGAATCTAATTGTCACATTGAGACACTAGTGGCAGTAAATGCAAGTGATAAAATCTTAGTCGGTTATCTGCCCGAAAGTTTTAGCAGAGCAAAATCACGTAGAGAAAGCCGTCATCGGTATTTACCGGAGACTAACGTCGACCTACGAAAACCGGGAAAGCGGTGGTTATCCGACATTCGTGGAATTCGTCGTCCGTGTGCATCTCCGTCAGCTGCCACTCTAGAAAGTTGTCACGGCAGCTGACATCGTGAACTGGTCGTGTGATTGGCTGTGCGTTCACCAAAGGGATGGATACGTTGAGACATCTCGAATTTTCAGACGCACGCGCCGGTTCTTCGTAGAAACTTTATTGTAAAGATGGAAAGGAGAAATGGGAACGGAACGTTATGGGTGGGGCCCAATTCCAGGGCCCCACTGGCTTCAGGCTATTGTACCAGGTCACCAGCAACACCAAAAACAAGCATCTAGTTGAGCAGACGCGAGACACGAGTTCAGCGCATCGCCTCCACTCGTGACACGACGACCATGCAACCGCATGAAATTGCGCTAGGTGAGCTTGCATCGGGAATCACGAACACTGACATTTGGAGCGATGTGTAATTTGTAGAAACTGCGTTTGGTTAGTGGTAGTACGGAGGTACAGTTCAAGATACGAAGACACGTTCGTTCTGTTTAATAAATTTAATGTGCATTTCAGCCGCATTGAAACGGACGCCACACCCACCTCAAAACATTTGCATTCCTACGTCATATTTCCATAAATATTGCATTGCATTTACATCATTAACATTAAATTTGTATAATCCACTTATCACATTTGCATCAATTTTCACAAACATTTGCAGATTTCAAGTTTAGTAACCTTATATCTTTGCTTTATTATTTGCGCAAACATCAAGGACCGACGCCCACATATAAGCAGGATATTCTGAATATTTTCGTATCCAGCGTGCACAAAACGAAACCAACTTCAACATCTTTTCTGAGGATTCTACTCTTAGTACGTACTAAACTAAGATGCTCAGGCCTGCGTAAAGAACCTAGCGAGCGTCTCTTGAGCTCCGCATTCGACGCAGGTTCGGCTCTATGTTCGACGTGCGGCCCGGGTTCTACCCGCTGACGCCGCTGGACCGCAAGTCGATGCACGGCTCCATGAGCGTGCTGAACGTGCCCCCGCCTCTTCCCCCCGTGCTGCCCCCGGTGGGCGGTCCCCCCCTGCCCCCCATGGGCCCGCCGCCGTTCCTGCCCCCTCCGCACCTGATGCCTCCCATGATGCGGCCCCGGCCGTACGTGTACCCGGCCGAACCGCTACCCACGCGGGACCCGTACCGCTCCAAGACGCCCGTCCTTCAGCAGCCCAAGATGGAACAGGACTACTACTCGGTGGACCAGGTACGACTGGGGTATTCGGTAAAAGGACATTGCGAATTGGGCGAGCTGGAAAGTAATCGTGATGACCGGGGGGGGGGGGGGGGGGGGGGGCGAAGAAAGACGAACGCAGAGTAGACCTGTGTTGGCCCATCACTTGTTTCGTCTTTCTGCGGCCTGATCATCGTGAATGCGTGGTATTTATTATTTATTTATTTATTTATTTATTTATTTATTTATTTATTTATTATTTATTTATTTATTTATTTATTTATTTATTTATTTATTTATTAACGCGATAGCGTTTAGGGCCCCGTGTCGCAGAAAATCCGGCGTCGGCAACCGGCGTGTGATCACAGGTGGCGGAGAAAATCATCTAACCACATCGACCGCGCAGGCACTCCACGTGGTGCCAGCTATTGGTGAACAAAATTGAATTTCTCACAGTGAAATTCGTCAGAAAAATGGCGTCGGATTCGCCGTCGGATTGTTTACCAATCGGCGTCGGACTGTAATTTGAATGGACGAGAAAACCTAATTCTGCTACGGGGAAACTCAAACACAAACTCCTTTTCCAGCATTTCTACGAGACCTGCGCGCGTCGGGGCAATAGCAAACAATTAATAAAATGATAAAAAAAAGGTGCTAGGGCCTTCACATTTTAATATAAGACCACTTATATTGCCCCTGGGAAAAACGTCTTTCCAGCAATGCATTTCAGTTTAAAAGTGAAACCGACTTTAAGGGATCCGTGTAAGCTTGGTCTTTGTAAGTTGGCTTTCCCACGTTCAGTGTTGCAGTGAATGAAGCCTACTTGCCGTATGCGAGCGATGCGATGCGAACGGTTCCCGATAACGCTATCGCGTTCTACTCTTAGAGGCGAAGCTTAAGCGTCCTCCAATTTTTATTTATTTATAGCTATGACAGAAAAATACGCATAAATATTCATTACTGCACAGAAGTCCATAAATATAACAAAAAAATATAAAACAATTGATTAATTTTTAGTATACAAATTAGCTAGGGCATTCGGAATGCATGGTGGTCTAGAATAGTTTGCAACTAATGCATGGAGGTGATTCCACTCGCTTGATATGTTTGGTAGTTAAGAATTAGAAAATTAAGTAGTCGGACAATGGTGGAACCCTGACTTTATAAGTGTGATCTGGTCTACGTGAAATTTATTATGAGTTTGGGCAGTGCTGCCGTACTGGCCATCTGCAGCGTTACATGCGCGCCACCTGTGGGCCTAATATAGCAGAGAGAAAGCGATTAGTGCTGCTAATGTTCGCCTCATCGAATAACCTAGCTCAATGATAAGGATTATGCTACCTGCCACAGGCGATTTCTAAAAATTCCGTAAAACCTAAAAATGAACACCCTGTATAATAGGGAGAAAAGGCGGGGAGCTTAACCAGAACTACTTACGGTCTGCTAACCTGCGCGGTGGTTTAAGGTGTGGGCGATTAAAAGATGAAAGCAGAAACGGGAGAAGCAGCGCAGGCGTATTTTCAACAATACTGGCAGCGCAGCCGCAGTCTCACAAAGCCAACAGACAGTGAAGTCAATGAAAATAAAGATGAAAGCAAATTTTTGAACATGTACTGTCGAAATATTTGAAACGAAAGGCAAATTAAGCAATAACCTTGTCATTTAAAAAAAGTAAAAGGAAAAAGCTCCGCGCCCGCCATAATAGCCCCAAGAGCAGGTGGCTGACAGCCTAACGTTCCCAGGGCTCGGTTAAATCTACAATCACCTGCTTTTTGATGTTTTCAAAACCATTTAACAAATTTTTCGCGTTTACCTCTTCTTTGATGTTGCTCAAACTTGGCACAGAGATGACTTTCTTATTCCTATCGCTCAGTATAACAGTTCCTTTTGCTATTTATTTGTCAAAAACAAAATAATGGAAACTCGCATTCGTCTGCGGCCTTCATGATGTCCGCATCGCATCCCCCAGCGAGTAAGGGCAATTAATCCCGAGGGTCATGCTTTGAACTACTGCTGATGATCGAAGCGACCAGGTGACGTCACAGCTACAATATTTAAGACAACACATAGCACGTCGACCGGCTTGCACTAATGTGACTTCGGGTTTGTTTCTTGATTTCTTGACAAACCAGGCAATGAACAGTGCCAATTATTATAGATCTTTTTTAGTTAAACAGGTACCTACAGCACCCGCTAGAGGCATTGTGGCAGGAAGCATAATTACTCAAATTACATAAATGAGAACATACAAGACGCGGTACATAATTGCAGATTGAACAACCAGGGTCATAGAGTGCGGCCTTCCTGCGAAATTTGTGCAGAATCAAAACAGCGGCAAGCGCAAGAGAAAGTGACGATGGGGAGGGCAAAAAAATGATGGTTTTAATGAACATGAACACATGAAGTCTGTTCAAAGTCTCAAATTCAGGCCACCCCTGTACAGGAACTTGGTAGTGATTTATAGAACATCCCACCGATTTTGAGGGTCCAGCCAAGGTTCCAAGAGCAACTTTATCGGCCAAAAGTTGATCGTCTAAATTTGACAAATGTTCTGACTGTCGTTCAAACAAGACAAACGTTTCCCAGGACGACAGGAACAGCAAGTGATCAATAGCGAGAGAACACGAGAAGAGTCAGCCTGAAGCCGACATTTCACCAACGGAACTTGAAAATACCCGTATACCTCGACAACAATTAAAACGGACGCCGACCACCAAAGTTTAAATATTGTTACGTGTAGAAGGACACAGACGAAAGAGGCTATTTACAGGCTATTTACACTGGATCCAGTCAGCCAGGCACACACTAACAATATATATATATATATATATATATATATATATATATATGTGTGTGTGTGTGTGTGTGTGTGTGTGTGTGTGTGTGTGTGTGTGTGTGTGTGTGTGTGTGTGTGTGTGTGTGTGTGTGTGTGTGTGTGTGTGTGTGTGTGTGTGTGTGTGTGTGTGTGTGTGTGTGTGTGTGTGTGTGTGTGTACAAGATTATAGATACAGGGCATATGAGGTATACGGGTGAATTCAAGAGTTGGACGGAAACCCATCTGGTCAGGAATATGCATGACAACAATTAAAATGGACACCGACCACGAATATAATATATATGTTCCGTCCAACTCTTGACTTCACCCATACACCTCATATGCCCTGTATCTATAATCTTGTATTATCATATGGTATCATGTATGAATTCCTCTATGAAAACGAATATGATCCCGTATAAACCATATGGCCATATTGAATTATGGTACTGAGCATACGGGTCCTTTTTATTGGGGTAGGCTTGTTCAGGCCACAGAGGAAGACAGGTCGCCATGTCGGAACGTTGCCGTCAAGTTGAAGCATCTCTTTTTGGTCCCCTGCTTATCTGCAAGTGATTGTGTTTCCACTGCATACCGTATTGCAGATGCACAACGCGTGTTCTATAGTCGCAGGTAGAACGCACACCTAGCAACTCAACAAGACACCGCACCAACGCTTCGTAAACCTTCAAGACGATACACTATAAATAGCTTGACTGCCAGCAAAACAACCTTTCGCTCAAACCAGTCAATCAAAAAAGTGTGAGCTTTGAGAAAACGATGGTAGAAAGCGGCAATCGATGACGACAGCGAATTACGTGCCGCCTAGTTTCGCGTCGCCGATTCGGGTGCGAAATTCCAGGAAAGTATATTTTCCCGTTCAATTTCATTGTGGGAACTGCAGCATGTGAGATCACGAACATCATTTTTACTCTGATACCTTTTAGTGCGAGCAGAGTCAAACCTCGTAATAACGAAGTGGAATGTAACGAAATAATGGATATAACGAAGTGGGTGAAATTGCCCTTGAAACTGACAGAGATTTAGAGTGGAGTACATGCAGAAAACTAGGTGGGGTGATGAAGTTAGGAAACTTGCAGGCGCAAGTTGGAATGAGCTAGCGCAAGGCAGGGGTAATTGAAGATCGCAGGGAGAGGCCTTCCTCCTGCAGTGGACATAAATATAGTCTGATGATGATGACATGCAGTGATGGCTATAACGAAGTAATTCTGCCCCCCTGCACTTAAAGTTCATTATAAGGAAGTTTTATAGCATTTTTAACCTTCTGGCAGATTTTATATCTAATATCGGATGTTTGCTTTTAATTTTTAGTGAACTTTGTGGATCATTGAAAAATTACGTTTTGTACTTTTTCTTTATGCTTTCATTAAACCAGTCTTTTGCTGTATTGTTAAATTTGGATGTACTGCATATTGATGGTTTCCTCTCAACAACCCGCCGTGGTTGCTTAGTGGCTATGGTGTTGGGCTGCTAAGCACGAGCGCGCGGGATCGAATCCTGGCCACAGCGGCTGCATTTTGATGGGTGCGAAATGCGAAAACACCCGTGTGCTTAGATTTAGGTGCACGCTAAAGAACCCCAGGTGGTCTAAATTATTCCGGAGTTCCCCACTGCGGCGTACCTCATAATCAGATCGTGTTTTTGGAAAGTAAAACCTCATAATTATTTTTTTTTCCTCTCAACAGTACGCCATGTACAATGGGCACTCAGGTTTCCTTCAAGCGAAGTTGTGACTTTCTGCCTGTGCCTTCCCACATTCTGAGGATGTACACAAACTAATCAAGCAAATCAAACTGCCGAATCTGCAAAAATCGAGTCCTGCAAAGAGTACTTTACCAGACTAACCTGGATTTGTGTTTCTGTTCAGTTTCGCCTTATACCTCTTGTCCTAAAGATATGGCACTTAAAAATAAAAAATGGAAATCTAGGGTCTTACGTGCCAAAGCCATGATATGATATGAGGCACGCCGAAGTGGCGGAACTCCGGAATAATTTTGTCTACCTAGGGATCTTTAACGTGCACCTAAAAGTCCAAGTACAGAAGCGATTTTTTTCACTGTGGCCCATCGTAATGTGGCTGCCACGACCGGGAAACGAACCCGCGACATCGCGCTTAGAAGCGCCACGCCATAGACACCAAGCTACCGCGGCAGGTAATGATATGACAAGAGTAATCCTGTCTTTCTCTTTCCACGGTAGGTCTGCTGCAAGGGTCACCTCATCGTGCTTTGGATCATCCTGGCGGTGGTCACGATAGGCGTAATCCTCGGCATAATCTTGGGGGTCACCGTCACCTAAGCCTACACTTCACCGACGGGACTCAATTGAATAGCGGGGGGGATTTTTCAAGGATGCCTACTGGTTCAACGCATTCGCGAACTTCTACCTGACTGAGCCTGTCTGCGGTGTCCTACCAAAGTGGTGTTGCACACTTCAAAGCGACAACTGGTTGGCACTGCTTGTTAACTTTTTTGTTGTACTATCGCAAAAAAATATATATTTTTGTGTTGTTTTCTTCAGTACATCACACATTCAGTAGAGTTTCCTAGCAGACCGAGAATCCTGTTCCAGTGCGATTTCGGAGCCACTGCGCATGCGCTTAAGAACACACACACGTCACTTTATTTTTAATTTTTTTTCATTAAGTACATGTTGCTCGCTGTGTTCGTGGTATGTAACATTAACTGCTGCCATGTAGAAAGGTCTTAAGACGAAAACAGCGCGAAAACAGTCACATAGCAAGTGACGTACATTGTGTTGCGTCAGTGCTTTCGTACTCCGGCCGTTTTTTATTGAGGACTTGAAAGCTTTTAGCAAAATTTACGCAGCTAGGGACGTTCGAAAGGAAATTCGAAGCGTCGCTTCAAAGTCTAACTATGCAAGAGAAACAGGTCTTTCCACAGAAACTAATAGAATGTTTAGGTCACACAAAGTCGTCATTTAAGTTGTACTTAACATGGCACCATTCTGGTCGTGTGAGTTCGCAAGAGTCCTATTCACAATATATAGCAGTATTTTGCATAGTAATGTATAATGCATAAATGTATTCTGCTTCAACTGCTGTAACATGTTCACTTAACGGAACTGCGACATTTCTTCTTTGTTGCAGAGTTACAAGGCTGGCATAGTCAAACTTTACATATATATTTTTTTTAATTCCGTGAATTTTTACAGAAGCAGCCGATGACCGAAATTAGAATGCTGCTCTCAATAGCGCCACTTAAATTCGATTCACTCCTAAATGGAACAAATTTCACATAAATAAGTTTAGTGCGTAGCTATTTACAGAATTTATTTATTTCATACTGTGCATGTACTTGAATACGAACTGCCTCTGGTAAGGATTCCTCTTTGGGCGAAACGTTACCTCTGGAGCGTATATTAGGATTCATGAAAACACAGATATCATTTTTCTAGGCATCCAACACCAAATTTGATGAAGGCTGTTTCAATCGAAAGACTTGAAATCAACCACTGTTATAAAGGAGATTTTACTTTTGGGCCACGACTTTTGCTGGAAATCAAATTGCATGCAAAATTTGCTGAAAATCGAAAATATTAAACCCCTGAAGCAGCAAATTTACATTTCCATGCAGCACCAGTAAAAAATATATAATAATTCTGTTACAGCATTCATTGGGACATTTCAACCGTACAAAAGAGACCACTTAAGATATACAAATAATAATGAATCAAAACCAGTAAAAAAGATATATTTTTGCAGCATTTATTGCGACATCTCAACCGTAAAAAAGAGATATGTTATAGACCACTCGAACATACATAAATAATTAATGAATCAAGCCTTTGCATAACTCCGTAAACAGTGTAACGATTTGACGTGAGCTGGCAACATAAACATCAAACTTGCCCTCAAGTCTCTCTAATAGATGTAGCGTGCAGAATTTTGTTATCTGTTTTTTATGCTTAGCTACGAAATTACAAACTTCGCGTTCAATTTTGTTTCTTATTTGCAGATTTTCGGCAATTTTTTCAAAGCAGCTTGAGGCCCAACATAAAAATCATGCTTCTTAGAGTAACTACAATAAAGGTTTCCGTATTAAACGCAATAAATTTCACACATATTGATTCCGTGATAGTCTTATGAGAGCGTTCCAGCGCTTCCTATGTATTTGAATAGGCAAATCAAATTTGGCCCCAAGATAGACAATCTTAAATTGCCGAGGCGGCTTTGCGCAGTTGCAGTGGCTCCAAATCAGCGCAAGTGCCTCTCTTACTGGATTCTCGGTCTCTCGCAAATCTGCATATTTCCAATGACGAATTGTCATTGACGGCAGCGCGTTCCTTTCCGTCCGCAGTCGCCATGCGCGAGTTCTATCGCGATATATATTTTTTTCTTTCCCATTCCACTTAACGGTGGCAGATATTGTTACGTCACTACGACACGTTCTAAGTAGCATCTCCTCGAGTACACTGACCTCGCCAATAATGCAGTTAAAACAAATAAAGAGCATTTCCTGCTTATCGCATTAGTCCTATAAATGCCCATCACGTCTCCTCTGTAAGGCCTAGGGAGTGAGCGGCACGCTATGGAGTGTACTATATTTTCCCGTCGCGATATTCAGGCCTGAGGCGAAAGGTGGCCCCTATACGGAAGCACGTGGTGTGGACTGCGGGATACTTGTCGTTATCTCGATGTTCCCTCGCGACTGGTGCGTGTGCGCGCACACATCGCTGGCCTAAGACTCTTAGGACTGCGTTGCTCAGCTCGTTCGTCGCGTCAGGTAGATAGGAGAGAAATGTTTCGATGTCGTCGCCTCGGACATACACTGCCGCGAAAGACGCGATTCGTGAACACTGATAGCAGGAAGTGTACAGTATTTAAGAAAGGTAAGCGTGGCACCAATTATATTGCCCTGGTGTCGATTGAACGTAAGCTATAGGTTGTAGCAGAGACCGACGCAGAAAGAAAAGCGCGGGTGGCCACATCCGGCAACGAGCTTCAAGCAGGTCACGTGACATGGGGTAGTCGCGGTGGAGAAGTGCGAACAAGCAGCCCCGAACTAAGGGGCTGTAATTTTCCAATGCCGGCATAAGGAGTGTCTCGGATAGCCCTTGTAAATGATTGTATTCCGGCAAGTAGCTGATGTTACGCCCAAAACTTGTTGAAGGTGGCGCAGCAAGTCGACATTTCTTTTTCTCTCTCGCTTTTTGCTACCGGATATGCACTTCTAAACTGCCCTTGATGAACGCACAGAGTACGGTTTGGGCCATAGCTCCAGTAGTTCGGGACCCGGCGCACGGCCCGCAGCCCACCCCGCTTCCCTTTCTTGGTATGTATAGAATAATTGCCGGACAGTGTGTATAGTAATTGCCGGACATTTAAGTGACTAGCGAATGTCAGTTGCCACCCGCCACCCTCGGTGCCTTTCTTATGAGCACTTCACACGCCGCTGCGTGGCGTTAGACATAACAGGGTGTTTCCTCGGAAGGCGCGGTCACTGAAAAGTTAAATCTGTAATCATGGCTGGGTGTACTGGTAAAGGCAGCAAAGCTGTTACGAATAGATTTCTTTCTTTTTTGGCAACATGCTTTTTTGTCCAAGAGTCATCACTGTTTGGGGCACCACGATTCCGGTGCTTTCGGCCGTGTTCACGTTACTCTTGCCAGTACCGTGTGCCTCACTCAAACAGTGGTAAATGAGTGCAGATTTTGTTTGACAAATGCTCAGGGTGCACGGTTTGCCGTGTCTAAAATGAATGCGTCCTTACAGGGGGGCACCCCACGAACTCTGGTTGTAGCGAGCATCCATGAATTGTTCCCTGTTTGGTTGACTTCGCTGAAGGAGTGTTCATAAAGAATGTAGCGCCAGTGCATTCATCAGAACTGCCGGCTACAAATCGTGCCTTTTTTAATATGAAGTACATTACTGAGAGTATGTATCTGAATGAGTTGTGTATCTTTAACATAATGATAGTAATATATGTGTCGAATATTAAAGCTTTCTTTCTTCAAAACCCACGAGTGCATTCTTGTCTTTTTTACTTCGGTTGCTGCCACGGAGTAAGGAAACTTTGATGGAATTCCACTGGTAGATCTTCAGTAAGTTATCTATTCTCGGTCGAGAGTGTATGTCGAATTTCTTTTTCTTAATATCGCATCACATCGCATGTGTCTTTTACTTGCTATAAGAATACCTTCTCATCACTTGAACAAGTAAACTGCTTCAAATAGATCAATGTAATTCACCTATTTCAGTATATAAAAACAAAAACGATATCTGATATCAATGTTGTCGCCTTGAAGCGCTAACGGCTGATTTAGTCTTGCATACTTATTAGAGCAAATAATCGCAAAAAGGAGGGCGACTGCTACTCTTAAACTGTACCCATATTCACAAAAAGACTCTTATGCCATTGTTCATAATAGCACATTCCTACCAATCCCGGTGGTGGACATATTACTGGCGAAACCGGCCAGCCAACAGCAAAGAGCACTTGCGAACGAAAAGCTTTTTTGTATTCGGACTTCTGTTTATTAACAGGGATGATCTGAAAGCAGACACCTTCTCTCATACATGCTCATCGTGTAAGCATTGTCGCACAATGACCCCGAAAACGCTCGCTAACTGCGTATACCACTGGGCATACGTTACAAACACGCGCAGAACCATGGGGCAGTATTCTGTACGTGTCCACCTAGTGGACATGTCCATTTCGTCTGCTGCTGAAGTGCTGATTGGCTGAGGGCGCCTGTCTCCTTCTTACGTGTACCCCAGCCTATCCAAACAGAATTTCAGAAGCAAACGAAATGGACATACCCATTGGGTGCACACGTACAGAATACACCCCCTGCTCGTTTTCAGAAAGCAAACGGCCCCTATTCACAAAACGCCCTTACGCTATAATTGTTCGTAACATAAAATTTTAGCCAATTCTGAAGCTAGACATTAGCGAATGCAACCGACCAATGGCGCAGAGCACTTACGAACGAAACCCTTCGTGAATTCAGCCCCAGAATCGTAAAGCGAAGCGTCTTCTGCCGCCCACACCACATATTACAAGGCATCGCAAGACCGCGTAGACGGGACGCGGTGAGGCCAGGAGTTGCCGAGGCCCGCACGTGCGCAAAGCGCAGCACAGGACCGTCTTACCCACGTATTCAGAAATGCATCTTAAGTTGAAGTCCGTGCTTGACTTGATCTAAATGAAGCCTATCGCAAACGCGCCGAAGGAAACTGAATGAGTGTCCTGGGCACGTTCTCGCCAGGCGTCATTTAGATCAAGTCAAGCATGCGCTTCAAGTTAAGATGCATTTCTGAATACGTGGATTACATTCTGCCCTGGCATTAAAATGCGGCCGTCACGGCTAGCAGCCGAACCCACGACCTCGTGCTCGGCATCAAAATGGCACGGCCACTGAGCCACCTCAAAGGGTGTATTGACTGTATTCAGAAGACAGCAAAATGCATATGTTGCTACAGGGTTGAAACAAAAAAGCGTGCTAGCACCAAATTATATAGCCCCATGCTGAGGTGCAGTACCGGTAAGTTCAACTTGCCGCGATTCAACTTGCCTTGTGCAGTGGAAAGTTCTGAATATTTGGGCTCAAGGGCAAGAAAGCCATTCACGAGCAAGGCGGCAAGACACGAATATCCAACATCGCTCATGTACCTAAGGAAAGAGTGCTCAAATATGGACATGGAAAGACAAGAGCTCGTTCAATGAAACAAATGCGGCTAACCATACGGTGCGGTAAAGCGACCATTTCGAAGCTCACGACACCAGGACAATCTTGCGTAATTCATCTCTTCTCCTTCCTCTTCTTTCGCCCTTTACCACGCAAATAAAACGCTCGAGGACACTGCTTACGAAACGGCGCCGGCTTTCCTCGTCCCTCGCATGACAACGTGCGGGTCTGTTTGCTTCTCGCAACCTTCGCCATTCGCCCCGTGTTTTCGCGCGAGCAGAAATTACGCCTTTGTTCTCGTCTTTCGCGACGTCACAAAGCCTACAGCTTCAAGGTGTGCACACGCGCGCGCGCGAGCGTCACTTGAAGCGAAGTTAAACAGCGAGTGCGTAGTGTACGTTATTTCTTTGCTCATTTTCAGCTTCCTCTTCTCCTCCGCTCCAGTTGCCAGTGCGCTTCCTGCTTCAGTCTAGGCTAGCGGAGCGGCGGCGCTGCTGTCTGTTCTCAAACCGACAGAGGGCACCACCGAGGTGACCGCCGTCGCTCCCACGTGACGTGCCGTGCGGCAGCCATTAACGTGCCAAGAACGCTCGAAAGTCTACTCAAAAGCCAGGCCGCCTGCGTGCGATCGCCATTGTTCTTACCACGGACAATGCGCGGATCGCTAGCGACGAGCATCCTCAAACGAGCCCCGCTGACCACGCAAGCATTCCTGGTTCTGGAAGCGCGAGCAACGCGAGCACGCTTTCTGCCTCTCGTGTGACTACGCATATGCTGACTCGTTCTCTGGCTCGTACACTGTCTACGCTGAGGAGTGCCTTGAGTAGTGTCAGTAACATTTATTTATTTATTTATTTATTTATTTATTTATTTATTTATTTATTTATTTATTTATTTATTTATTTAAGGTCGTCATACCATAGCCAGAAGCACTCCATTTTAACGAAAAGCCGCTATGTGATAATATCACGATGACTTTCTTGATATTTTGTCTTTTTTTTAACTGCTCTAAGAAGTATTCGCTATTACTTTTTAAGCTGTAGAAAGGACCCTGGCCAGAGCTTTATATTCTCTCTTGCAGTGCCGTCAGCGCTCGAAATGTGAAAATGAAAAAGACGCCCCTATTTTCTAAGACATTTGTGACGTACTACAGGCGACGAGGACAGCAGCAGCAGCGCAGCTAGCGACGTCTTGTGGCGGTTCGGTGAACTACACATGTGTGAAACATTTTCGAAAGCAGAGAATTAAAAGAAAGGCAAAAAGGTCCGCCTGAGCTAGTATTCTCAGGCCTTCTACTCTTCACACTGGGCAAAAAGGAAAGAAAATAAAAATATATTGATGAAATATGATGGCGAGTAAGGAGGAAGAGACGCGTATATGCAATAACCACGTGACCAAGCGATTGTTGCGTTCCATTCCGACACACTGACATAACCCGGACCGGTAATGAAAGCTCTCTGCGCTCTCCTTGAGCCCTGCGTCACCAGATGGCAGCAGCATTGCTGGCGCTCACATGTACGCGTTTGGTATTCTGTCATTATTCGTGAATGGCAACAGATTTTGCGTAAAAGCTAAAGCTGTCTAATATACAGAGCGCACTTGACCTGACGAGTAGTGCAGACGGTCAAAACAAGAGGTACGCAGACTATATTTTCCTACTACAATTACTAGAGTGAATAACTCCGGTGCTGAGATCATTCAGCATCCATAAGAATGATGGTAGCATATGGATTTGTCTAATCTTTCTGCTTGTGGCTTCAGACACCCTCGTGGCTAAATTTATTGCACCTTATCTGCCTCTATCAGCCTAAATTTCCAAGCAGCCGTATTTTTCTAAACACACGAAGGTCGTATTACTCTGCGCAAATGCGTAATCATTGTAAATTGTTGAATTGATGGCACAATATTTTGTTGGGCATGCGGAATTTCTAAAGTCACAAAGTCGTTTCAGGCCAGAAAAACGAGGCTTAGGCAAACCCATATACTGTACCTATCATTTCAATGCTGGCTGAACTACCGTGCTTGCAGCTGCCATAGACACTAGCGCCAAATTTCCCCCTAGCAATTTTTGTAGGCAACTGGTGGAAATTGGACAGACAAGCTGTGCTTTCTTCCATTTTCTTCTTCTGTTCCTGGCCCAATTTCGAACTCTATAGTGCAAATAACGTTTTACTTGCGATATAGCCGCAAATTGCACAGTAATTGCTTGTTTGCTTGTTTTTCTTGTTCTGTGTTGCATGTCAATACAACAAAAAGCGCAGCGCTCTGACTTCTGTGTTATACCGAACTGGTGAGAGTGCCAAGGTACATCGTGACCTAAAAGGCTCCAACTGTGACCTCTGCTGTCGTCCAGACGAAACCAACAACACCAGTCTTTCTAGTACACGCGAGAAATGCGAAAGAAAGAAATATGTGTGTCACAGAGAACACGTACTGGCTATTCTTAGGTTCTTCCGGCGACACAACAATCCTTATAAAGAGGAAAGTAAAAAAAATTACTCCATCTCCCGCTAAAGGGTACCATGTGTGGATGCGAAGCAGCGGGGGGATGGTTACCTTGAGCGGGAGATGGTTTCGCGGCAGCGGCCCGAGCGCTCATCGCGGCGCTGCACAGGAAAGAGAATGAGGCGCGCGCGCTCCGCCATTTTCATACCGCGGAACTACCGTGGCGCCCCCAGCGGAGTATGCAGCTGTAGCACCACCTGTCGTGCACGCCGCTCCGGATTCCTAGAGGAGAGAGGGGGAGGGGACGCGCATGCGCTGTGGGAGTGTGGGACGCGGGCGCCGCTCCACACAGGATTCCTAGAGGAGAGAAAGGGGGGAGCGTAGGAGAGGAGAGAGAGGGAGGGCACGCGCATGCGCTGTGGGGGTGTGGGACGCGGGAGCGACGGACAGAGCCGCCGGCAAGAAATGCTTCGCATTTAAAAAAAAAAGAGTCTTCGGCTATACAAACCGCGTCCTGCGCGCAATATGTCTTGCACAACAGGAAAAGTGTTTCAGCTCGAGGCGCCAGTGGCAACGAACACAGATATTTTCGTTCATGATAATGAGAACGGAACCAAAGATTATACATTCGCACAAACTGTCATTGCCATCAAACGTGCCTGTAGGGCCTGCGCCCACCAAACAAACATTTATTTATGCTGCACATAAAAAGTGTGTACTCGTTTTCCTGGTAATTCTATATATTTCCCATAGGCAGGCTGAGTCCTAACGGCCTTATATTTCTTGTCAAGACTTCTGCACATGAAGCGAGCGGAATTGCACCCATGTAGGTTACGATAGACCAATGTAAATAAAGCTTTACCGACTTCCGAGTATTATTTATTATTATAGGCGACATATGAAAACGGCGAACGTATATAAGGAGGCAAGGCACTCTGGAAGAAATCCGTATACAGCCTGTAGTCTTTCCAAAGTCATTTCCACAAGAGCGAGCAGGAAGTGATGCTGATTCAACCTTGAAAGACGACGGTCCACTTACGAACAGGATCCCTTCCACACTCTTGTTAATCTCTAGCCATATTAAAGTGCGCATTTTCGTCTCGAACGGTAACCTATTGTGAAAAGTCGCGCAGTGGTTTTCAAATCATGCCTATTTATTTCTTACCTAGAGCCTAAATGTTACATCGGTTGAAGTGATGACATCAACTGCATTTTAGAGCGATATGATGGCTACAATGTTTGTGCGAGACAGAATTGACCCTTACTTGTAAGCAGAAGCGGGGGCCAGCGGTGATACCGAAGCCACATGATATCGCCTACATCAGCTTATTCTCGCAATACAACTTTAACGCTGTCCCTCACGTAGCCCTGAAAATATGCTGAAATTGTATGAATTACGATTTATAGGCGGTCAAAAAAACAAGAATGAACGTCTTTGTTAAAGGTTACCGTGGCACAAGCTTTTCAATTAAAGCTGCGTTCCTTGAAACTGCGAGATTCTACAGCTGCCGTCATCAGTTCCGATCACAATGTTCGGGCGTATAGACAACCGTGGCGCCAATGACAGGAGGAAAAAAACATGCTGACGAATACCAACGAATGGCCAATGGTGTGTGTAGCAATACTTGTTGAAAGACTCTATATTGGTAAAGTGCGAGGAGAATTGCAAATATTAGCTGAGGTACTTTGTCTGTCTAGACCGCGAGACATAGGTACATAAAAATCAATGCGCACGTTGAATATGCGCAGCAGTCCTGATCAGTTAAGCGGGGGGGAGATAATTTGATCCGAACTCAGCCACGATTTGACACGGACTACGGTCTTGACAGTCAAAGCAGTTGGACATTCATCGATAATTCGATTAGCAAGTGCCACTCCACCCAATCGCTTTCCTGTAGTTCTACAATCAGTCGGCTTTTTTCTTTGTTCCGCTTCGTTCTGTCAGTCAGCCACTTATTCAATTATTAGCATTCAAAACTTCTTTTGTTTTCTTGTCGCGTGTACCGAAGATGTGCTCGTATCATCTTGCCACCAGAAGCAACGATCACTGCTTTTTTGTCGAAGGTATTTCCCGTATCTTCTGACTACGCGGTTAAAAGAACTCTTTACAACGGATTTGGCAGATGGTCTCATAGCCGGCCGCTACCCCTGACGTGAACTTTACAGCTTTACAGGCTTCCGAGAGACCATTAAACTCAGTGCTTTTTCGCCATTTACCAGTGGTACCTTGGCACAGCAAGTGCGTGAACTAAACAAGGCGTTCAGACGAGAGTAAGGACTCCTGATCAACTCTGGTACTTTCATTTCAAGTGCCAGTTTCGAGACACACCCAGACCCGTCATGCATCCTCGCGCTCATTGCTTTTCGCTATAGGCAGCGAAAGATATATATATATATATATATATATATATATATATATATATATATATATATATATATATATCCATACGCATTTCAATCGGTGTTGACAGTGAAAATCTCTCGTGCGCAGTTAAATGCCCCAAGCTCCAGACGGATGGGCGATGTCTGCACACATTCGTGTCTGGTCAGCTCAAACACAGCGATGCTCCAAGGACGTGCGTTCCGAGTGACGCGTCTCTAGGAGAAGACCGAGACGCGAGAAGTGGTTCCTAACAGTCACGAGGCGACACAAGGCGGGCGCAGGGAAGGGGGGGGGGGGGGGGGGGGTAGGAGTGAGCAACGCGGATATCGCGAAAGACGTCCGCCGCTGCCCGCTCGGCAGCAATCACATACACACGCATGCACACACACGCGCGCTCGCGCGCATAGTACGTCATCTAGTGCCGTGAAAGGCCGGCGCCTTTTGAAGCGGTAAGCCGAGGAAGCGGCCAGCTGTATGGCCCGGTTCGGGCTCTCTCTTCAGGTAACTGGGTCGCCCCTGTTCCTTGTGCCGGGTGGGAGAGAAACGCCGGGTGGAAGAGCGGTTGACGCTTTCGCTTTCTCTGGGCTTCACGGAGTCAGCCTCATCGGCTTCGTTCGCGTGCCCGGCTCCGCACTTTTTTTTCTTTTGACGGGGGCGAGGAGGGACCACACTCTCCTGCAGGGCCGTCGAACTCGAGAGCGCATGTGGTCCCCCTGCAGTGGCAAAACGTGAGAGCGAAAGGTTTGTTGCTGCGGAAGAGAAAAGACGGGTCGTTGTCAGGCACGGTGCGCGGGCTCCATCCTTGAGAGTGCATCGGAAAGCTGCTGCTGCTGCCGGAGCTGATAACGCTGGAATATGTGAGTGGTAGCGGTGGTAAGGAAACCAGCTTTGTGTCGCCACGTTGGAGCAGCGGAATTCTTGGGAAGTGGACGTGAGAAAAATCCAGGTGAGAAACCGGCTAGCATATCACGCTTTTCCCGCTTGCCCCTTCAAAAAATACGTAGCCGTCGTTGCCGCTCGAATCATGTTTGAATGAACATCATGCACAGTACGACCTTCTTCTTTTTTTATCTCTGGAGATTGAAGCTTGAAGTTCAAAGCCATGTCACTCCGATTATTAATATACGCGCACGTTGCTGCTCAGTGGTGTTCTGTAGTAGATTTAGTAATTTACTGTTTCCAATTATAGCGCGCAAATTCTGTAATGCTTATAACCTAAAGATTTTCTTTGACATTTTTATGCTAAGAAGTCAAATACATGCTAACAAAATGGCAGCCTACAAATATCGAAGTGCACTTCTTGCAGGAGTACCGAACATCCGCACGAACTTTTGTAAGCTTCAACCCGGGCATCTCATGTTAAGTACTGAGTCAGTTTAAAACTGTAAAGAAGTTTTAACCACATACAAGAGACTCACCGCGTAAACCAGAAGCGTGCAAAAGCGGATTTCACAAGGTTTGCCTTGATCGTGACCACAAACGCTTAAGAAAACAGCTGGTTACTTCAGAGGGGCGACAAACGTGCTTTTCCTTATTTTATTTTTATTTATTTTTTTCCTCGGGTTAAAAAGCCACGGATAGGAGACACGTCTTGGAACGTTACGCAACTTGCTGCACAGGATGCGTTTGTCACAAGGTATAGCACTTGACATAGAAAATTAAATTGTGTGGGTTAACGTCCCGCCGAAACTGCGAAGTGCTTCTTGAGGGACGTCGTAGGGGAGGGCTCCGGACTAATTTTGCCCACAGCTGGTTGTTTAACGTACAACCAACGCACGGTACACACGAGCATTTTCTCACTCTGCCCCCATCGGATTGCGGTCGCCGATGGTCGAGATTCGAACCCGGGACCTCGTTCTAAGCAGCAGAACGCCAGAGCCGCTGAAACGCCGCGGTGGGTCCACTTGGCATAGAGTTGCATCATGAAGAAGTTTGTCGCTGCAACCGCTCGACCACTATGAGAATCGTGGCCGGCACACTGATTTCTTTCAGTGATTTCGCATGCATTCATAGAAAAAAGAAGAAAAAAACATTGCAGCTTCTTTTCTGCTTATTTTAGCTACATTCTGTTGCGTACTTTCTCAGCGCACTAAACACGTGATCGCAGGCATGTGATTGTGAGCAAGGTTTCCGTGTAAGGCCATAACATCGAGTTTGTAATAATTTTCTACCTTTGGTCAGTGCCTAGCCCTGTTTATTCATGATACTTCCAGACCAGATGAGATTTCGTCAGACTGCAGACTTCAATTACCCCAGCGTTTCTGTAGAGCCTTTCATTCAGGATTAATTCGTTTCATTGAATGATAGCTAGTGCTAAAATAAATCACGACCCTTTTAAGTGTGCGACGTTGGTAAATAACACTCACCTCGCACATATACTTTTCGTGTTATAAACAATTCTTTTTGATTGCAATGTTTGGTAGACGATCGAATGGCAGACATGAGACGTTAAAGGGGCTCACTGTCGCCATACAAAACATTATAGAGCTTCAGAAACGCCATCATCAGAACACTCAGGGGTGTTTGAAACAAGAAGGATGAAGTTTAGGCAAAGCCGTGTTGCGCGTCATTAACACTGCTGGATTAATAGCTGTAGCGGTAGCGCGGGGAGACACCTGCGCCAGCTTTGCGACTAGCGTTCTTAGTCTGAAACTCTACCACACTAAATTTGGAGTCTAAAATGAGTGGTCATCGGACGTGATCTCCCACTTTACAGTGCTAATAGGAAGATATCTGCTAATTTGTTGAGCAGCTGTTAAAACTGAGCACTTGAAGCATCCGCTTATTTGACAGGCTAGGCTGTACCTCGCCCAAACCACGATCTGATTATGAGGCACGCCGTAACGGGGGACTCTGGATTGATTTTGACCACTTAGGGTTCTTTACGCGCACTTAAATCTCAGTACACAAGAGTTTTACATTTCAACCCCCGTCAAAATGCTGCCGGGATCGTACCGGCGACCGTGAGCTCAGCGGAACAAGGCCATAGCCACTAAACTACCGCGGTCGGAATGGTTGTACCTTAGAGAACAAGAAGAAACATCCACTGCGTGGCAGAGACCGCTGAACATTTGCCGATTCTGCAGTTATCCGAGTACTAGACCCGCATAAGAGTAAATGGCACTATCGAGTCATGGCCGGCAGCTTACACGGTTATCATTGAGAGGAAAAGTGTACAGCCATTGTATTCCGCCATACTAATACACGAGACAGCAACTTGAAGGTTAACGAAGACGATTGAGAAGATGCTGTATATTGCGCCACGAGTGGTGGAACGAAACATGATAAATGTAAATTTAAGATACAATAAGACAGTGGTGTGGATTTAGAGAGCAAGTCAGAGTTGCCGATATACTAGTTGAGTTTAAGAGGAAGAAATGGTGTTGGGCAGGATATACGTAATGCGTAGAGCAGATAACCGGTGGCCTATTTATTACAGAGAAAGAATGGATTCCAAGAGAAGGGGAACGCAGTCGAAGGCGGCAGGGAAGTAGGTGTGTGGTGAAATAAATAAAAACTTTGCGCAATAGGGCGAAGTCAGCTGAAGCAATGCAGGGGTATTTGAAGATCGATGGGTGAGGCATTCGCCCTGCAGTAAACATAAAATAGGCAAACGATGATGAATAGTAGCTTGTCGAGAAAGTTGGCATAATAGTGCATGATGAAACGGAGCATGAAGACACAACGCAGGAGACAAAACATGCGCATGGATGTGTGTGTGTGTGTGTGTGTTTCGTCTCCTTTTGCACGGCCGCTCAATGGCATCGCGTCTTCTTGCGCTGTTTGAATGACGCGAACACTGGGCCCTGCTGAACCCCGTCAATTACAGTGACTCTACATATAGACAAGCAAACCTGTTCTTGGTTGTGTGGGCAGTGCCCACAGGAAAAAAAAAACAATCATAGCTCTTAATGCAAGTTTACATTATTTGCTAACGGAAAGCAATTTCGTATCTCAATTTACAGTGGATAATATAATCAATCACTATTGTCTTATGGATGGAAATGGCGGTGATCTTTGTGAGTATCACTGATAAGCATGACTCGTCACAGATGTTGTCGCTAAGCATTGGTAAAGTTCCCGATGTGCCTCTACGTCTTTCGTATTCACTATAAGTAGCAAATTTTAGCGCCGGCTTTGTACTAGCTAACGCTTTCCCATCTATCCGAAGAACACTCCGGCCACGTGCAATGCCACCTCACCGATATATACACTGACACCTGAATTATACCTAAACCACAAGGGCGCATCTCTGGCGTTCTTTCGCCCAGAAACAGTTCAGCACGTCGTATCGTCCGTATATCGTATTCAGCCTCGGTCACAAGTGCTGAATCCGTAGCCATCGATGTAGCGCTCAAATACACAGAGGAGAAATTCAGAGCTTGCAAGGTTTTTCTGAGTGACTCACGCGCAACGCTCAGTCGCCTAAACCAGGCAGTAACAGTTCTATAGCGTGCGTCGCGTTGCCAACAATGCTTCCGCAATTGCATCTCGCGGTGTACCCCTATTCAGTCATTGGACGTCATCGCACGTGGGTATTACTGGCAATGAAGAGGCTGACCGACTCGCCTCTCGGAGGAATAAGTACGGGCTTTTGTCCAGAAGTTTCCTGCCTCATTTATGATGCTCGCCTGCCGATGCACCTCCATCATATCGGACAGCGCCCCTATCACGAGATAGCTACGAGATAATTTCCTCCACGTGCTCGTCGCCGTAGTTTGTGGTTTACCTCGTTTCCTCAGGACAATGTTTCTTAAGCTTCGTGTAAGCTGTGTCATTATCACCGAACGCCTGCACCTATAATAAGGGCAGGCACTCTGTGCGATCTTTGCTTCCTTCGGTGCTAGAGAAACATAATCCGCCTAATATTAGACTATCACTCCTACAGTACCCAGGGGACTGCGCTTTACAGAGACTACATTACTCACTGGATTTACCACGTGCTATTACTTTACATCTTATTTCTGATGTTTTCATGAAGACATTACCGCGTTCATTGGAAATTTCAACATGTTGCTCTGCACAAGCGCTGGTAACCGATGTACTTTATTTTGCCACAAGGCCATTTAACTTATCTCTAACTAGCACACCTATGCCCAGCGGATATTCTTGTTCATTTTGTTAAAAACCGAAGAATACATGATAGCAGACTACGCATGAATAATTAACTTCAACAAATATGCCAGATGGCCGGCAGAGGCTTAAGCATCCATGCTGATGCTCCTTTTTTTTTATATTTCAGTCAAGTCTCCCCTCTCTCTCCACACAAACATACAAATGCGGAAGCCTTAACGACCGGCGCTCATATTTCATGACTGAAGAAGTCATATCTAGAGTCCGCGATCTGGGCATATACATTTCCTCGCAAATGCAACGGCACCTGACTGTGAGGTGATCAAATACACATCCGCATGCGGCATATTATTTTTGGCGCGGGAATTCGTGCGTATATCTTACGCCGCGAGGAGCCCACGTGCGGCCTCCATCCTGGCCAAATTGGGTTGCACGTGGCAGTCCCTCGAAGCGGGCACTATACATACTACAACACGTTTCTGACGCTGTACCGGAGCAGCGTAAGATAGCGGTCCTGTTGAAAGTGCGCGCGAAACATGTTCCACGTAGACGCTGCATAACGCATTTACTCACTTAACGAACCCGTTTGCGTAATGAACCCATCCCCCAACTTTTGTCCTTAAGACAGACAGACAGTGAATTTAAGAAACTTTTTTTTTCTTTTACCAGGAATAAAAACACGCACGGCTGACAGTGACTGACCTCTAGGAACCAGTTTTCAGTATCTGTTTATCTAGGAGTGATTCGCTGGCACTGTCGGCTGTAATGAAATCGTCGGATCGCGCCGTGATATAGCAAGCAACCTTTTGAAACGAAGGATGCTTAACAGTGGTGACGCGAGCGTTCGCAACATGTCCATCGCGCAATTTCGTCGACACCATGCAGCCGTTCACCGTTTCGCCGCTACGTTTTCGTGTTGCTCGGGTAGTGCGCCACGACTATTACAATTTCAACTTCTACAAAAAAAATATATATGCCAAACATTATGCCACGCGTATTGAAACCTCGCCCCATATTGACGTCAACACTTATGAAAAAACAAGAAAGGTGGCTTCATTATGCGAGCAAATACGGTAAACTGCTTCCAGAGAATTGTATTCCCAGTTCAGCTAGGGTTGTCCCATTACGTGTTTTCACCACTGTTGCAGCGTCGAACGCTCGTCGGACAGGCTGAAAGACGATACCTGCGTGCGCTACAAGACAATCAGAGAAATCTGTTTAAGAGTTTGGCAAGAACAAAACTCAAGACACCATAATCATAGGTCGGCGCATGCGTTGATAATGACAGACATAAGCAACAAGTACCTAGACGGGAAACCGGGCTCTATAGAGAAGGCTATTAATACAGCTGAACTTCTAAAGACACATGTTGAAATACGCAAAAGTACACGTACACACAAAGAAAACGCAGGACTTCACTGCACATGTCTTTTAGTGCCTTTCAAAAAGTCGTGTAGCACATTCGGTATATTTTTTTACCCGTCTTTTTATTCAAATAACTGCCCCCCCCCCCCCCCCCGCCCCCGTTTTGTAATGAACTGCTAAAAGGCTGAAAGATTTTACTGAACTAATGATCATCCTTCATTCATTCAACAATAAAACGCTCCGGAGAAGCCAGTAACACTTCTTACCAACGTTTCCAATACATAATAAATAAATTAATCAATCAGCAATCGGTCCAAACTTGCCCAGCAGCACTTCGTGTACGTACACTCTATAAGAAATTTGGCGTGGCTAACCGAGCAAGCTGTGTGACGCGGAGTGATACTTCCCGCGGGCGGAGTAGCCCTGTCTTTGACAATGCTTAGTGGTGACTCAGGGCAGTATGCGCATAGTAAATTATGTGATTAAAGGACACGTGTAGAGCTCGCTCCTGTCTAATAATGCCCGGGCAAGGGAATACTGCGTAAGGCACATCTGAAGGCACACGACACACAAAAAGTGGCGATTATCCAGGCGTCATGCACCGGTGCAGACCTTCAACGATCATCTCTTAATAGAAGGCGCACACCGGCAAGCTGTTCACGGGCCAATCTCGAAGCCGGTGTGATGCGAAGCTTCACCGATAGCGACACGGACGTGATCCTGTGAATCTCAGACAACGTGAGAATGCCGATTACTCTTACTGAAGATCTTCGTGATCAATTTGCTAAGCTTCTAACGTTTCTTTTTATCTTCCTTTATGTTTCTTGCTTCTTGATGTCACTGCTATGTAGAAAGGAGTATACTCGTCGCTATTGTAACGTGGCTAAATGTAATTATTTTACTCTAATTTCATTGTTCAGAAAACGGACACGTGCGTCTTCGAGAATCGAGAGCGTAATAAATCGTGTACCTCTATTCGCTATAACTTGGAGTCTGTCCCCTTATTACACAATAGTTCTCGTGCTCGCCTAATCTCCTGCGCTGGCGTCATAACCATAAACTACCAACGAGCCAAACTTGAAACTTCAAACTATAACAGAATTGTGAATAACAGGCTTGCGACAAAGTTCAATTCTCGCGTACACTTAAATAAAACCTTTGTCTTCGTTCACTTCAGGTGGCTCGAAATAGAGCATATACGTGAGCGAGCCCAAATCAGCAGAACAAAACTGGATTGCATCTTACAGGCGCTCACAAATAATCCAGGGCACCTTATCAATATCCTAAAAATCAATATTATGTAATGACTCTACTCGGCCGGTACTCAAGTGTGGCGCCGGCAATTTCTTTAAATTGTAGGGTTTCACGTCCCGAAACTACATGGTACATTTGAGGGACGCCTTAGTGAATGACTGAATTAATTTCAACCACCTGTGCTTCTTTCACGTGTAACTAAACCCAAGTACACAAGCGATTTTTTTCCCGCCCCCATCGGCCAGAACTCGAAACGGTGACGTCGTGCTCAGCTGCATAACGTCATAGCCGCTAAGCCATAGCGGCGGGTGCACCGAAACTTATAAGACTAGAAAAAAAATTTTAAAAAGGTGCTAAGGATTCTCCAATGAGCCGACGGAACAGTAACTGGCACCCGTACCGTTAGCAGATGCAAAGACGCATTATAGTCATCATAGAGCAATCACGTGTGCATGGTATTCTATATTACTAAGAATAAGCGTGGTAAATGGAGTACGTCAGCTCGTGTGACGCGCGGAGCACATAAATGGCGGTTTGATACAGTAACAAACTGGATCCCAACAGAGTGGAAACGCTGTCGAGGCCGTCAGAGGATTAGATGGACGAGATTAGGAAACTTGTGTGCATGTATGGTGACCCACGTATTGTGGCTCGTTTGGCCCATGGAGCCAACAGCCTCAATCTTATAGGTGTAAAAAGCTAAAAAAACTTTTACTGTACACGACAGTGAGCTCAAACTACGCCTGCCATGGTATCAGCCGTCGTTGAAAACTGCAGTATACTAACTGCGACCACTTGGTGCGCACTAAAATATCTGACACGAGAGTTCGACATTGATAGCTATCGAAATTGATTTCACGCAATTTTCGTGTCATCTGTTATCGTGCCATCATGTTTACTTGCCACAAAAAAAAAGAAGAAAAGAAAGTTGCTAAGAAACAACACTGTATTTGTCCCCATCATCGATTCGATCTTACTTTTTAAGAGCCAGGGTTTAATCATTCGACAAGACAGCACCCTTAGAGGTGCAAACTGTTTTACTGCACGCACTCAAATATACAGTGAGAGGTGTCTATGGACGTCAAAGGAAGGCTGTCGGGTGTAGGCTGTTAGAGCGAAAATTAACGAGCAAATCTCAAACGCCGGGGAAAGTTAGTATTGAAGGATAAATGAGAGCCGCTTGCACGTTTTAAAAGTCAAAACTTCCGCCTTGGTTCTGATTAGCTTTCTCGAGTGAGCGCATCAGTTAAACAGCCTAGTTCGTTCTTGTAGGCTTGGAGGAAAACTTGGCCAACCTATTGTCTATTCATAGAGCCGACTCGCGTCAGATCGAAAACGTAGACAGGAAGAGGGGGAAGTAATTAGGAATGCAGAGAATGAACTCGGTCGCAAAGTGCGGGCTTTTTCAGGCGCTTATACGCTACATGAAAGCGAAGGTCGAGACGGCTTTGCCCGCAATGCAGGTCCTCTGTTCCCATTATATAGCTCAAGCACGGACTACTTGCAAAGACCACGAAAGCTTTCGCAAAGCACTCTCTTCGACAAGGCGCCAAGGACAGGGTTCAACAACAGCAATAAGGAGGAGTACAGATTGAATACTTAGTTTACACTGTTTTCCTAAATGAGCTGGCGTATCATTGCAATTAAGGCTGCACTAGTACCTTTTGGCATGAGCATGCTCACGGCTGAGTGTGCGCAGCATGCTCGTGATTGAGCGTACTCAGGCGCAAAGGGCACGCACTCAGAGTTGCTTACAGGGCAACAAGCTAAGTAAAGCTACCCAGAGCCTGATTACACTCAGGCTGCAACGCATTAGCTATTAGCCTTTGTAGCCAGAATACAGTGACGCCAAAGGCAACGAGATGAGAAACTGTCGGCCAGTCCTCGTGAGATGAGTCATTGTGAGATGTGAGATGAGTCACTGTCGGTCAGTCCTCGTGAGGGTGACCATCAGGAAACGTGAAGAGCTGCTGGTGGTTCTTCCAACAAAAGCGGACGAGACAGGTGCCGCGTTTGCGACCACTCCGCCCTCCGGAAAAAAAAAAAAAAATATTCCAGTCCATTGGGTGTGTCCCACCGGATGCTCTAGTTTAGTGTGCAGAACATTTTGCCGGAGAATGTCAGGGAGCGTAATCAAACAATAAATCACGACATAGGACTTCTACATTTATTGTAGCCACATGGCTCTAAAGCACACACACCTCTTCAAGGAAATGAATGAACGGCTTCTTTGATTTTCTCACATTTCTTTCATTTGGGCTGCCTCATTCTTGGGCCATTGGGCATGCATGTACTTATTCTTGGCCAATCCTCGCGATGGGTTTAAAGTTGCAGAAACTTTCTGCGGCTTTTCTGTCGAGACAAACCTCGTCGCCACTTAATTTGTGGTAAAGAACATATTCGAGCAGCAATTATCATACTTTGACAGTATTCAGCTACAAAATTAACACTGCCTTCGGATATATTAAGCGACAAGGGGGAAAAAGCAACCCCATATAGGTGCATATTTGCTACAAATGAGTTTGTCATTGCAGCCGCGTTCACCAAAACATATTTTCAAGACTCCTGAAATATGTAAAGCCTCTCATGGACAACCCCTGGAAAATAGTGCGCAACACATAAGGTTAGCCCTAATGTGTTGCGATCGTGACCTGCCAATAAACTGATAAAATCGAAGCAATCAATACACTTGATTGCCTTCACTGTGCCAAAGGCTATGACTGACACGTCAGAAGGGATGCATTCCACCTGGGTGCGGCAGTCAGTTCAGCATTTCTGTCAGAAATGAGGTAGGCAGGCTACTAACATGGCTGTCAACATCGACTCCTGTCTTTGTTCCAGCCGCCAGCAACAGACACAACTCAAGGACGATGCTAATGTCGCGTTTTATGGCACAAGGGCAAGATACTATACAAGATACGTCCAAATAGCGCCAGGCATAGAGTAACTGCAAGCACTCTCGTGCAAACGGCAAGTAGCTCTTCGAGACGAATGGCGCGTGCGTCACGTCACGTAGCACGTCTGCACGAGAGAAGCGATTCACGAAAGCTTCGCGTCACATTACAACATGTGCGCTGGATGTGCATATCTTTTTTTTAAAGCACCAGCCGTTATCGGAAGTCATACCAGTTTTCATGCGTTAGCATTCTTACGATACTTCACGCATTTTCCGGGGGCTATCTATCTATGTGTGTCTGTATCTAACCATTGTTCCGCCTACCTGGGTCAATGGGTAGTCAGTGGTGGAATGTTTAGCGCATCGGGCTCCTGTGCTGAGGTAACAGGGTTCCAAAGCCACCATCGGACCAACTTATGTGGTAATGTGTATATATCTGTCGTTCTTCAACGAACCTCTTTCACACCGACGCGGGTCACTGTAGAGGCGGGACTGGGTAGGCACTGCTGTTCGAAGAAATCCTTCGACGCTGACTTGGAGCACTGAGTGTATGTGCCACTCGGCCCGTGCTAGTCTTCAATAAATCTCTTTGATGCCAACTTGGGTCACTAAGCATGTGCCAGTAGGTGCGTACTAGTGCTTGCAAATGTCCGCCAAACCGGCTATCCGGTTTAACCAGAGGGAAGTGAATCCGGTCTCGAAAACCGGTTATCCGGTTATGCGGATTTCAAGAATCGGATATTCAGGATATCCGGTTTAAATAACCGGTTGTCCGCATATTCAAATATTCGGACACGAATATTTGGTGTTTAAAAAGAGGAAAGGTAAGGAGGTTAATCAGAGCAGATATCGGCTTTGCACGAGCGGTTGCAAAAATAACTACGAATACAAAAGAGAGGTAATTTCGGCACAAGTACAGAAGAACAAATATCCGACTGTCCGAATATCCCGACACTATTAACCGATCACTCCGGTCATCCGGTGTTCAAATTCGAATAACCGGTGAATTGAATAACCGGATAACCGGGTTTTTCTGCAAAACCGGTTTGATGTTGCTGCACTAGTGTGTGCCGCTCTTCAACGAGCGTCTTTGACGCCAGTTTGGGTAACTAGGTATCTGCCACTGGGAATGTGCCGCCCTAGAATGGCAAAACAAATACCTTAAATCTCTCCGATGCTGCACGGAATCGAACCCCAGCACAAAGGTTCCTCAAGGACAGCAACCCGACGCATTAGCAGGCAGCGTCACAAATTCACTGGGTACGTGGAGAATTTCAAAGAAGGCCTTTCACGCCAGCGCTTTAGCGAGCTGCGCCTTAAATGCACTGGCTATGTGGCGTTCTTCGATGAATCTCTCGCCAACGTTAGTCACTGAATATATGCCACTGAGTGTGCGGGAAGTGAGGGAACAATTCTCAGTGCTCGCAGGCACCCGCGCGCCGCGCTTCTGGTCTCGAAGGCCACGCGCAGACTTCTCGGTAGCGCCACTAGATGGCTCTGCGTGTCCAGAAAGAAGCGCGATAGAGAAGCCCGCTTGCCGCATGACGCGTTCCTCAGCGCTGTCACGCACCGGAGCGTCATACATTTCAAAGGCCTCGCGCAGGCTTCGTGGCGGCGGCTCTAGATGACGCCGAGTGTTCTTAGGGGAGCGCGCGCGCGAGAGAGAGAATTAGCATCTTTATTCGGGAATTCTTAAAGAATCTTCGGGGTGGTCTCCCCTTTCCGGGAAACCATAGGCTTTCGCCGCGTCCACGGCCCTCGCTACCAGCTGGCGCTGGCTTGCTAGGGTGGAGCTGGCTACGGCGAAAGAAGAGTACCGCTGCAGTACACGCCTCATGCCTAACTCGTTTCTACGGTGGCAATACATTGTGTCGCTAACTGATCCGATGCTAACGCATTACCGTCAGCAGTCACCGTGAGATGGGTTCTGCCCCCCCCCCCTTTTTTTTTCTTTCTCATCAGTGTTGAAAAGCACTCAAAAGTCAGCTGATCGCATTAGGTTCCGAGACTTCCTTCTTCGAAGTATGATAAACCCTTTTGTGTCTATTTGAATATGCGTTCGTGGCAGTTACGTGCCTCCATTCTCGACATGCGCTGCAAGGCAGGAAGCTACGGAAGCACCAAGATTTAGTATTTAAATACAACGAAGTTTCGCCTACCTCGCGGTGCCGCTTAAAGATAACATCGAAAGTGCGTCACGGAGGCGCGGCCGCCGCTTGCGGCGAGTGCCAAAATCCGCGTTTGATCGCGCGGCGAGCGTGGTCGTCGCGTGTCGGCGTTTATATAGGAAGCATCGGCTCCGTGGTGGTACTACGCTCGCGCACTTGCACTACATGATCAAGTACGTAAATCTCGTATACAGACGTAGCCCAGCGCCCACTGTTCGAAAAGTTGCCAGTCCGATCACTCTCCGAGGGAGTACGCGCTACAAGTTCCACTCACCACTGCCTATAGCCCTTGCCTGGACTCGACCACTTCAGAGTGAGTTTCGACGGCATTGACCATAGGATTGCTATGCAGGCTTGTTGGCATGCCAGCATGGAACACTAGTGTGACGCGAGGAAGACTAGCATACGTGAACAGAACATGAACAGTACCCTGTCTGTGCATTCGTGATGTCGTTGTCGCCTTCAACGTATGGCATAGACCCACGAGGGGGGATTGGCCGAGGTTCGCATTGAAAACGTAATATTAAGTCCTTGCTTCCCGTTAGCTGAGTGGTCGGTACTATCTATATTTAAACAATGATTATAAATTATCTCTCTCTCTCTCTCTCTCTTTTTGTGTGTTCTCTTGTCCTTGTCTTCTTTTCGCAACACTATAGTATACTTTCGGCGTGCTCTTCACGATGTGGCGGCGCGAAAGTTGCGTGCAGCCGGCCGCGGCTGAAGATGACGAGCACCGCGTGAAATTGGCACGGGGTACGAGCCATAAAAGAGGACCACCACCTCCACCACTCTCATTTGGAGCTTCGACTCTCGATTACAGTAATAGGGGTGTTTGTGCTGCCGTCCGAAAAAGTATTATTATATTAGTTTATTTAAATGAAGACTGCGTCATTCATTGTGTTGTGTCTCTCACACTAAATTAAGTGTGACAGTAACAACAATACTAACGCCCCTGGCCTGATCGGCCGCGTCTATCAACCGATCTCGGCAATCAACAACACCATGGCTAGCCGGTTAAACCATCGGGCCACCTCCACGGTTTGGTGACCCGGCGTGATTCCAACAAGCAACATTCCGATTAATTTGTGTCCACGTGATTTCAGGAACGATGCGACGCTGTTCAGCAGTTGAACTTTGTCAAGAGGTGTTTGTGTTGACGGGACTGGTTGACAACGTGCAGGAGGGCACGAGTGCTACACTTCCATGTGATGATTATGTACTCCGAAAGAGTACACAAAAGAGGCAGCTGTTTATTATGCAAGGCGCGGAGCAGTGACAGCCACAACTAGGGTCGGTGTCATGTAGCGGTTCAGTTTGCTCGATTCTATTCCTTTCTTATCCACCCCTTACGACCGACCAATGTGGTAACTAGGCGGAGTGCTGCTCGGAACACTGACGAAGCACGGAAAGGAAGAGAATCGGAATGGAATTCATACATTGTTCCGGTTTAGTTTATAACTGAGCGCGGTAATACTCACGCTGTTTCGTACGGTTGCAGAAAACATCCCCAGTAATAGACGAGAGTAATGTGCTTTTCTTTTCTATTCCGATTTCTTTCCCCAGTGATGTTCGTGAAACGTCAGAGTTGGCTTGGGCTCTTGCGAGTTGCGACAACTGACATTGTAGGTCCGCCGTATTTGTTGAGTTCGCTTATTGATTTTATTGAAGATCACGTTACCCCTTTTGTCAGAGGCAACGACAGCCGCTCCAGTTTGTTATGACCAGTTCGTTATGAGGGAGTTATTTCACAAGAATATCGGTCAGTAATTGTCGCGTGTCCGATATAGAGATTAAGTCGCGTTATCCGAGTTTGTCATATTCCGTGTTGCCAACTTGGCGGTTCTCCCGCTAAATTTAGCGGTTTCTCAAGCTGCTCAGCGGGAACATTTGTTCTTTTCCGGGAGGCGGGTTTTCTTGGGTTTCGGTCTAATTGTTGGCTTCTCTTTATGGCGGTACAAAAACTTAATATTTTTTAGAATGATTCCTGCTTTGCGTGTCGCAAACATGTAACTTATTCATGGCACTTTGGAAGTAAGAGTGAATTGAGCGTGTTTTCAGCCAGCTGAATGTGAATAAATGTAAGTTAAGAAACTGAATGTCCACTGAGATGACAAATGCCATCCTTACTGTGCGGGCCGGTCTCCGGAGAAACGATTAAAGCTTCTTCAGTTACCCGCTGCCCGAGCGTGTTGTTCACAAGAACGGCTCACGATGGAGGCCTATGGGGTCAGCGATGGTACCGTCACTAGACCGAAGCGACGCCAGCGAACAAATTCACACAGAGGACGCCCGACCATACCAAGATGAAACAGGGGATTCTTGTGCCGTTTTAACCACTACCCGGTAGTACAACATGTTTCCCCGGCCAATGATTGTAACTCACTTCTTTTTTTTTTTCGTTTCGCAATACGCTTCCGTACTTCACAGTCGCACTAAGAAGCGCTAATAATATTGATGATTTATGCCTTTCATTACATTATGGGTAAAAAGAAACATGCTTTGCTGTCCAGTGTAGCGTTTTTTTAACTGTTTTACTTAAAGGCAATAAAACATATCTTGAACGTGATTATGATTCTTGTGTTTATAGCGGATCTTGGGGGCTCGTATTGCGGGTTTTAATGTTTTGGGGGGCCTCGCGTAGCTAGTTATCTTTTCTTTTTTTTATTTCTAGTTATCAACACTGGCCATATTTGGGTTCGGCTGCACGTAAGAAGTGTTGGCCCTGAGCTGAAACTTCCTCTCGGTGTTCAAGCATACCCCTATATGTTCTATAGCCTTTATTAGCTCAAGTTCATCTGGACCTTATCCACAAACACGTCTTGCGGTACAACTATTCTTAAGAGCAGGTGTGAGTCAATCGTGATGTTATATATACATCCCAAATGCCACTGGTCAATGACAAACAACGGTTATACTTGAGCTCGGACTTTGACTTGAGCTCGGTCAATGACAAAGAGTTGTATTTTCGTTAACATTTGCAAAATAAACAAAACGTTGGCGAGAAAGGCTAAAGGTGCTCTCCACACCTGTCTAAGGCATGCCCTCTCAAAACAATAAAAAAAGCAATTAGTGACAGTTTATAAGCCCTATACGACGTTGCTCTGCAGAGCACGAGGTCGCGGCTTCGATCCCAGCCGCACCGATGTCTTGGTTACGTGACTTTTAGCTCGTGGAACGTCCCATGACGAGATAAGGGAATCAATGAATCAATCAATCAATCAATCAGTATATCACGGTCGAATTCTCGTGAGGGCGGGATGCAAACATTCTCCTGTACCATGCTTTGGATTCACATTAAATAATCCCAGGTGGTCACAATGAATCCTGTGCTTCCCCCACTACGCAGTACCTCATAAACCACCGTGCAGTTTAGGTTGCTATAGTAACCTATATGACCACGCACAGGAATGTTAAGAATAAGTTCACTGATTTCCACAAAACACCCAGTACAAATGTATCAAGAAACAGTGTATACATGCGCCGACATTCCCTCTTTACGACCCACTGCGGTCGCTTAATGGCTATGGCTTTGCGTTGCTAAGCACGAGGTCCCGAGTTCGATTCCCGGCGAAAGCGGCCGCATTTTTGATGTGGGCGAAATGCAAGGAACGCTCGTGTATACTTAGATTTAGGTGCACGGTAATGAACCCTCGGGCGGTCAAAATTAATCTGGAGTCCCCACTTACGGCGTGCCTTATAACATGTCGTGGTTTTGGCGCGTAAAGCTCCCCAGGAACATGTATGTTCTGGGCTTTAACGCGCCAAAACCACGACCTGTTATAAGGCACGCCGTACATGGGACTCAGATTAATTTTAGTGACTCCATATATATATATATATATATATATATATATATATATATATATATATATATATATATATATATATGCGCAGAGACAAATGTCACCAGCACAACCTGAAGCGAACGAAACAGCCTTGTGAATTAGGTGGCCTTGCTGTGCCTGCTTCGAAAGTAACAACGCGAAGGAAAGTCATTACAACCTTTGTGCCTAATCATGCCAGCACGGGCTGTTTTGATCCCTCCCTCCAGGCCCTCTCCGTGCGATCCTCCTCGCCCCTGCTGCGTCGTGAGCGCGCGCCATGAGCGCCAACGGCCACAAGCTGAGGAGCTTCGTCGAGGCCAACTTCTCCGGCGGCGTGGGCACCAGCCTCTGGATGAACTCCTTCCGCAAAGACGTGAGTACCGCAGGCGCCCACCATATCCTCCCGAGATGCGAACACACCCATGGGATATAATCGGTCTTCGAGGTGGTTTTTATTGTCTACTGTTATGTTATGAACTCGAAAAACAATTTTTTTAATTTAAATACCATGTTTAGGTGCCAAAAGCGGCGTCTCCGTGTATGTGAAAAAAGAAAAAAAAAACGATCTCCATCATCTCCTCATGTTTGCTATGGTAAAAACTGTATTTCATTGCTTAAAGGCAGAAATGAAGATGGAACTACTACGTGCAGTACATTGCCATGTTGCTGTCGCGTCCGGCATTTTCGCGCAATCTCAGTGATTTCGAAGCACACCCCAAGGTTGCTTTCGGCCATCGGGGACGACTAAGAGGTCTAGATCAATTCAGTGTCAAATTCCTCGAAAGCGGATCACAAGAATATGAGCGAACCACTTCTTTGCAGTTACACATGCACTGCACTTCATGCCCAGAATGAGTATTTTGCGTAATCACTTCCGAGTGAATTTCGAAAAAAAAATGTTAAATGCAATGTGCAATGTATTGTACAAGGGGGTCTTAGAGGATAAATGCCACGATGAGTGCGCCGATTTCAACAGCCGTATCGATAGCGTAGTCCCTCGTATCGGCGGCACATACCCACTCTGGGAGCCCATTGTTCGACGATCCTGTAGCACCAATGCAAAAAAAAAAAAAAAAATGAGAATTTAACTAAATGTTGAATAAATAGAACACAATGTAAGCAGAAGTTGGTTACAATCGACATACATGCAGATCCGTCGTAAGGCAGTGGGATATTCCCATTCTGGGAGACTGGCCAAAAATTCCATAGCACAAATAATAATAATTAAAAAAAGGGGACAATACTTCAATACTGAATAATTGAAACGCAAGTTAAGTAAATGATGGTTTGAATCGGCATAGACCTAGATCCTTGCGGGGCTGTGGCATGTTCCCATTCTGGGTGATTGGCTAAGAATCGGGTAGCGCAAAACAAAATAACAAATATAAAAGAAGTAAAAAGACAGGTAAGAATAGGCAGGACAGAATAAAGAAAATGAGTTATTCGCTCACACTCATTTCACATTTTAGAATTATGGTATGGGTGAGTGGTGAAGGCCGTGAGTGCATGGTTGGAACGTGAGTGTGAAAGCCGTAAGTATTACGGGGTGATCATCTTTGATTGTTCCGGAATGTTTAAAATCGCCCCCCCCCCCCCCTGTGAGTGCATGGAAAGCGAATTGTATAGCCGGCGACTCTTGAGCGTGAAAGACCTGTATGCTGTTGTTCCACTTACTTCTTACAGCGAAGCTGTTAAGGGTATGACCGCATATCCACGGGGTGAATTATGATGAGTGGGCGAAGCTCCGGAGGGAATCATCGGTAAACCGTGAATCTTCCGTGTAATTCGCCCAGTCTCGCCGCACTAAATCGAACGATTGACTTCCACCTGACATTTTGAGTGTCATTCCTATTTTATAACGGAATTCATTATAATTGCACCAACGCGTTAGAAACGTGCAGTACTCTCTAGTAAGGGGAGAGGCCACAGCGTCTTACACCAGCTTCTTACATCGCCTGTCATGTTGGGTATTTATTGTCAAGTAGTAAGTCCGCGCTCTCGAATTTTTTTTTTCCATAAAGTAGACGTGGCTACTTACTACGACGACGACGACTACTACTACTACTACTACTAGAGGAGGGACAGACCCACACCCTAAGGAGCTTCGCCCTAAAACTCTCATTGGCTGATGCTGTATGTGCGAGTGAAAGAGCGCGAGGGCGAGGGACGCGCGCTTTCGCGGGAAGCGAACGCACGGCGGAGAGCTAACGCGACTTCAGTGGAAGGGGAGTGGTGGACGATTAGGGAATTGAGGCACCCTATTCACTGTGCGTGTGCGTGCCCGCTCTCCCACTGCGGCGCATGCGCGCAGCTCTGCCGGCCTTGCCGCCAAATCTCTCTGGGCTCTCGACCGCCTCTCCCCTAACAGTGTCGACAACGGCGTTTAGTCGTTCCCTAGTGACAGCGGTTGTGTGCGGTCACACAAACAACACGCACAACTGTTGTCGACGGCGGCGGCGTTTGTGCCCGCGTTCGCGCCAAACGCGCGCGGCGTTGGTGACGTGTTTATGAAGATGTGCTAACCTTTGCCATACACCCTATGGCGGTGTACCTTAGTAAGGCCATGGTCCCTGCGGTCACTAAAATAAATGTAAACCACCGGATCATATATATAGAGTTTACGAATTGTAGCCGGAGACCTTGTAAATCGCCACTTGAGACTCTTTTTTCGAATGACACCAGTCAGATATGCGCCATAATCACCCGACTAGCCAGTTTATGTAGCATGAATAGACGCACTCGGTTAAAGAATCCACGTTTTCGCTCAATAACTTACCGATTGATTACTCATAATATAAGGCCTGACAGGGGATATGGAGTGGATTAAAGAGCTTTTGGCTTCCGTGACACCTTCACTAGTGCATGCGCCCTATATCCAATATTGGAATGTCGCTCAGTTAAACCGAAGACACTGGCAATAGGTGTTGCGTACGTTGAACCAACTAGAAAACATACACTCAACCACAAAAGCTTACGGACCACGGGATCCCAGAAAACGATCAACTTCCGAACATCTTGTAACAGTAAATCAGTGAAACCGAATATCACAATGTCGTTCACATAGTATATACCGGTAAAGGTTGTAAATGCGAATACTAGGCCGCATTGGTGAGGCAGTGCAGATATTTAGCGTTTTGTCATATCTCGGGTTCCGTAAAATTTTGTGGCTAACTGTATTTATTTAGCTATTTATTAACAGCGAAGCTGTTTAAGCCAGCCGTAATTTGTGGTTCGTATCAAGAAACTATCATCATCAGCAAAGATGAAAGAAATAAAAGAAAAGAAACTTTCTGGCCGAGGTATACGAACGTTGGTATACGAACCCGCATACCAACGTTACCAAGGCGAGAGTCGTAACCACTAGGCTATACAGCCACTTTTTTTTTTCTTCATTGCATGGAATTATTAGTAGTTATATGCGAAAATTAGTTGCGTTACATGTATACACACATTTATACACATGTAAGGACTGCTTAGCATGTGTGAATTTGTTTTTCATGTTTTCGCAAGGAATGCTTTCCAAATGCAAATTACGTATAATTATAAATTTACGCTGCGACTGACGACGTATACATATGTGTCAATGAACAGGTAAGGAGCAGTTTGTATGCCTGATTTTTGAACTTTCATTGGACTGCCTAGCATGCGTGAACTTGTTTTTCATGTAGGCTATACAGCCACGCTTGCAAAACATGCATTTATGCGAACCACATAATTGCGTTCGAGCGTCGTCGTCTTCGTCCACAGCTGGCGCGTTCGCACGCGCTCGTGCCAATGCTCTGCGAGGTGAAGAATAGGTTTTGCGCGCTGTGCTCGGGAGAGAAAGAGAAATTGAGGGAGAGAGAGACGCATTCACGGAGCGGTTCTGCTGGAACGCGTTGTCGGCATTGGAACATGGTGTCGGTGTTGCAAGCTGCGCTATGCAACGCGTAGTGACGGCCGTAAGTCCGAGAGAGAGAGAAAGAGACACGCATTCCCGAAGCGGGTCTGCTGGAACGCGTTGTCGGCATTACAACTCGGTGGAACGCGGTGTCGGCATTTCGGCCAGCTTCGCTGTCTTAAGCTTTGCGCGGTCTAGTGCAAGTTTTCGCCTTTTTATTTATTATTTATTTATTTATTTATTTATTTATTTATTTATTTATTTATTTATTTATTTATTTATTTATTTATTTATTTATTTATTTATTTAATTTATTTATTTTTGCATGACAGGCTGATAATACACGCGACGGAAGTTTCTTGGGGTGCAGGCTCACCGCTGCCACGGCGTTCGCACAAGATAGTGCGGCCACTCATTTTACTCCGTCTCATATATAACCGGAAACGCTGCGGAACTTGGGCAAGTAGTTCTTTCATAAAGGTCTCACTCCGCGCGTCTCGCAGTGCAGTTGTTCTTTATCTGCAACGTTTTCTACGAAATAACTACCTCATATATTACGGTTACAACTTCTGGACACAAGTTTACGTCAAATCACATGTTACACGTGAATATTTGTATTTCCAGGCGTCGACGCACTGTGTTTTGGTCGCAAACGCCCGTGACGTGCTGTGGCCGACGATTGCAGAAACATATGTCCCTCCGCTCGTTCGGCGGAAAATGGCCTCGAGTCTCTTACAGCTTCCACGTAATAAATACATCGTATTTTGGAACTTAGAAGTACGAGACTTAATTTTACATAGAATTACATGGTACGTACCAATATAACTATATTTCATATATAGCGCACTATTTCTTGGTTGCGGATGCGATCAGTGAGAGAAGTCTCTCTAGCCTCCGTAACGTTGTTTGCCTGGTATTTGAGGAACGGAGTATAAACACATGGCGAGCGTGATCTCCGAGGACTGCGCAGAGGTCAAAAAATGCTAGTGGGCGCTTTGTAATGGGGCTTTTTTGAAAAGTACAGCAGACATTGCTGGGAGAACTTTACAAGCATCCGCCCTATCCGTGCCCAATCTTCGTACTTTCTCTGAATATTATTGTACTACGCGTTTGCCGTTTGCATATTTCTAGTAAATTTGCTAAATTTACAATATAGAGTACAATGTATCATTTTGTCTGCAAAGAATGTCTTTAGTACCTGTCATGCCCAGTTGAAACAACTGACAGACTACGGGGAAATGTTTCAAGTTCAAAATTACCGGATAACATCTTTCTCAGAATGATCTTTACGGAATACGAGCGCCCAGTGACATAAAGTCTAAGTAGTCAATGGCAACTACAAATCCTCACCGCCCCATACTGGCCGTGTATACTAGACAAGTTGCACTCACTCAGAATACCAGTTCATCATACAGACAGGTATTATTGCGATAAAAATTATACGGACGCTCGAAAGCGCATTATCCCCGCCACCGCCCTTGCCGATCGTCCCGCTGACAGCGCATGCGCGGCTTGAATCCAAGCCTCGAATCCACGGGGCTGGTCAATTTACAGAGTGCAAACGAGGGCCACTTACAGAAAATAATTCGCTCGCTAGAGCGGTTGACCCAAGAACAGGCGCCGGTAAGTCGTGACACTAAACGTTATATTAGCGAACATGGTTTCCGAGTATAACAAAAGTTGTTCTTAAGAGCGAAAATCTTCGTAAATTCGACCCGAGATAATCCCGAGCGCACCCCGTCCTACAAGAGAGAGGCGGGTTTCACCAAGGAAAATCTGCGCGCATCGAGCTACAGAATGGGAGGAACATGTTGGAGAAACACCTCCGCTTTTATCACAGGCTTAGCTATCTACGATCCAGGCATCAGTGAAAGATAAACGTACGCGTGTAGTCACAGCTGCCTTGTGAATGTTCATAAGGGTGGTTTGTTGGCCGAGCTGGTACACGGTACTTGCTAGGGGTACGCCAGAAAACTGAAATGATAACGAGAAAAAATCTTGAGGCAAGACACAGCGGCCCTTCTTCCAGTGAATGTTCCTTTAACAGGCTATAACTCTACCCAAGCCGCTTAACTGCGCATAAGGCTACGAGAACCAACCGAGAAGCAACGGGGAAGTGGGAAACAAGACCTATGAAGAACAAGCAAAAATATAAAAAAATGTCGTTCCGCGGATGCGCATTTTCAAGGCTTGCGACTCTTGCGACTTCGTCAGCCATTGTCTCGGAGTTGTGCGCAACACGCAAGGCGCAATTTTATTGTGCCTCTCGGCCACTGGGAGCTCGAGGCTACAATAGAAAAACTGGAGTGGTTCTGGGCATTCCGGGCGGAATGACAATGTAGTCCGCGCCACCTATTCTGGTTTTGTACGTTTCCTTTCCTTGACCTGCTTGCTCATTGTTGTCGCGCTCTGCAGCGAAAGGATGACGTAGCCGGATGGCGCGCGAAGCACCGTTTATTAAATGCTTTCGCAACTTGCACCAATTGTCGTTCACAGTGAGTAGAGACAAACAGTACGTTGATTTCATAGGCGATAGCTTAAAGGAATGCGAATAGTCAGTTTCACCCTTGTCGGAGGCTACAAGTAAATTGATTCATTAATTAATTACCGTTTATTAAAAATGTTGTGTCGAAACCATCGACATTGTCGATGTAAGCGAATAGCCAAACAAGCAAGCAGGCAAGAAAGCAAGCGAACGAACGAACGAACGAACCGAACGCTTTCCTTACCGAATCTGATCATCGACCAACCAATAAGACGGCCGAAAGAGCCAAGAGCCAAGTAAAGTTATTCGATTTAATTAATGGGATGGTACCTCGGCCTAACAATTTGGAAATATGAAATTGGGAAAGGACTCAAAAACGAAATCCGGGCGGTCACGCTACTTTCAAGTTCCTGCATCAGCTCGCTATGTACCAACGTCGATACCACGCTGCTTATATAGTGGAAAGTAACGCCCACATGTTATTATTTGCTTGCTAACTGCAACAGTATACCTGCATTTAGAACTAGAAGCCTGCTCCACATTCTGGTACACCAAAGATGCGTTTGGCTGCCAAGGACTACCGGAGTACTTGTGGCGAGCTAGAATGCGCACACCCTTACGAATTTTTCCGCGCTTTTCTAATTTTCGATATAAAACCCGTATGTTTCCATTTATCATATGGTGATACTCCCATATCATCCCCATATGAGGGTCCCACATAAAGCAAAAGAACCGAAACCTGGGCAAGTTGGTATACTTCGTCTTGAGGACCCAACCTACGAGGGACGAAGGAAGAGAGCGCAAGTATTTGTACTTTCTTCCTTCGTCCCTCATCTGTTGGCGCTTGGTGCTCAAGATGAAGATCCCATATACGTTCCTGTATGACCCCAAGTATCCCATGTACGTTCCCATATATCCTATCGAGCAAATCTCGTACGATTATATGAACATGCGGGGGAACCATAAAGATACCCGTATGTTCCCACATATCATATGGGGATGCGAGACGTAATATATGTTTATATGGAATCAGTAGATATGGAGCTTACGAGTTTTGGTATAGGGAAGTAGAAGATATCATCTCTGTACCTCTTTAAAAGGAGGCATTCGAACGGAACAACTGCATTATCAGCGTGTATAAAATATATCCTCCTCCTCCTCCTCCTCCTCCTCCTCCCCCCCCCCTCCCCGCCCCGCCGATGTGTCCTTAATCTGCGTGTCCGGTGACTACGTAGTTTCTTCGCCACAGCATGACGAGACACGACGGCGGGACGTTGGGCCGCGTAAATAGCGGGGAAGTCGGTGACGCGCGCGAATCTGTGTACGGCGGTCGGTCGGCAAATTGTCGCAGCGGCCTTGGCGGAGACAGGCGCGGCCAGGGCTTGAATATCCACCGAAAAAAGCAAGCGCACGTTCAAGCACTGTACACCCGAGAGCCTCGACTTGTTCAGATTAAACGCTTCCACGGTTACTTTCTTCCTTCACTTTCTGCTTAAGAGGCAAAGTGAAAAGAGCTCGCCAGAAAGCGAGCCGCTATACAGCGCTGGCAGCAAATACACTCCAAACAAGCTAACTTTCATACAAGTCCGCCCTTTCACATTTTGTAGATATCCAAGATTATTTGTGCCTTGAATAACTCAGTAGCGCTGGCGTGGATGTTTTCATGGTGTAATTTCTGCAGCGCGAAGGGCTGGAGTGCGGAAAGAAAGGTACCAAATGACGAAGGAATAGCAAGAGAAGGTCTTTCTCTTGCTATTCCTTCGTCATTTTTACCTTACTCGCTCACATCGCTATTCTTATTCAGTGCATTTCTATAGGACGCAGGGCCCATCCGTGTTGTAGATGTTCTCGCTACATTTAGTTTTATTCCAAACTATAGTATCGATGTTATCATAACGTACAGGGGCATTATGCACATAAGTGCAGCGCCGGAGTAATTTCGACCACCAGTAACACGTGCACGCATAACACACACAAACAGCCTGCACATAAATTCGTACTCAGTCTCACCAACTACGTGCAATGCGACGAGAGCTACGGGTGGCGGGTCAGTCGCGAGCTGGGCGAGTTGGTACATTTTGGGAAATTCGTGACAGTGAACTAAGTGCGAAGGATTGTAAAAGACACGATATGGGCCTTTTGCGCTTCTTGCCTGCACAGTGTGGCCGGCGTGGGTGCAGGCGCATGTTGTCTGAAAAAAAAAAAAAGATTTTTTACTGCATTAAGAGTGTTGGTTGGCATACTGACTCACGAGTACACTGACTAATACTCGTTCCTCACTCATTTCAGAGGCCTGAGATAAAGCGTTAGTGAGTGACGAAAGGTCTGAGCGAACGTGAATATTAACCGGAGTGAGTGACGGTTGACTTGAGTGCTAGCGAAACTCAGTCACGGTGATTTTCAGTAGACGTGAATGTGAACGCGGGTGACATGTCGGCGGCTATGTGTGGACGTGAGTACGAGCGTGAGTGCGGGTGTCGGTAAGTGTGAGTGGAGGTGACTATGAACGTTTGTGAATGTTGGTGAGTGCGAGTAGAACGTGAGTAAGAACATGAGTGAATGCCCACGAGTGTGAGTAGACATGAATGTCAGTCGCCATATAGCCTAGAAAATATTGGTGAGTTGGTGTGGGTGAGTATACACTTATTGTGCTGACCCGTGACTAAGAGTAGGCATGCGCGGCTAGTCATCGTGACATACCACATAAAAATGAATGCGGACACATGTATGCGTTGAACAGAAATGATGTTGCATCACACTGAGGTATTGTACCCATGGATTAATAAGAGGCTATACTTTTTAACAGCGGAACTGTTTAAGCCGGCCGTTAGTCCATCCGTCGCTAACAAAAAATGTGGGCCGATGCTGGAGATAGTGAAGAAAGGGTCCAAGCGCAATGGCACATACCCCTGTGAACTATAGCGAAGCTGAGCCTGGCTAAGTCTAGCTAAGCATGGTTGGAACTACTTAAGCTTAGTCAGTCATGGATAGCCAATCGATAGCCAATCAATAGCTAATCGATAATCGATCAATAATCACTAAATTCTGGAAAACGCTGGGGATGACTTGGTAGTGCTTAGCCTAGCCCAAAAGCCAGGACTAGCTAGGTGCCCGTCAGCTTCGCTGTCTCTTTAGAATTGCGCCTCCAGTGCAAGTTACGGTAATTTGTCTCACTTTTTTTTTTCCTGATTATTATTTTTTTTGCATTGCTTGCCGCATCTGTATTGTTCGTATACTCACATATACTGGATGCTTTCCCAATAAAACAATTTCGGCGGAACTCATTTAAGATAATAGTCTAAGTTATGCGAGAGCATTCGCATAAATAAGATCAAGCTGGAGCCATTTTCACCGGGAACCACCTCGCTCAACATAAACTCGTAACACTCGCACATGCGGCGCGATGTCGCGCCGAGTGACGTAAACAGTCACGCTGAGCGAGGGTCCTACTGTCGCACGTATTCCACGCCCCTCTTCAACTGTTAGCATGACGTCGAGGATAGTTGCTCGCTTACCATGCTCCACGCCCGCATTCGATTCCTCGCAGGCGCTAATTTTTCTCAGTTTCTTCTTTACGTGGTTAACGCTTCGAAGCCAGACAGATACCCAGCCAGTCGGGTCAAAGTGTATGGGGCTGGGCAAGGAATATTATTCATTTTCGTAAATGAATTTACGAGTCAGCGTGTGGTGCCATGGTCTTTCACCGTCCCTTAGTGCGCTGTTACAGACACTAAAATTGCCTGACTGGTCACTTTTTGTAGTTTCCGCTTCAGCACGACGCTGTCCGCGCTCCTTCGCGCAGGGCAACGGCGGTGCGTCGGCGCCGGTCAGCAAGAGCCTGCTGACCTCGGATCAGCGCCAGCAGTACGAGGACCAGGGCTACCTGATGGTGCAGGGCCTCATGCCGGCCGCGCTGATGGCGCAGGCCAGCCGGATGGACATCGCCCTGGAGCAGAGGCAGAAGCTGGACGCCGAGGCACAGGAGAGGCTCGAGAGGACCATGCGCGACCTTCTGTCCCAGTACAGGCGCACCTCGCAGGTGAGGCTCCGGAGCCATGCTTTACCAGAGGGCCCGGGTATTCTGTGAGAGTCCACCTAGTGGACTGTCAATTTCGACCGCTGCTGATTAGCTGCAGCTGCACGAGTGAGGAGGAGACAGGTGTTCAGTTCACCGAGGACACGGGCCGAATCTCGTATAGCGCATGGAAACACCTGAAAGACGAGGGTTCAGTAACTTAGGATGCACCCCATTTCTACTAAATATACTGACATATCCGACTTCGCCTAATGCGGTCTGGTCCGCCGGAAACGCCGGACTACATCCGCGCTTTTACAACTGATTGATTAACTGCATTTTAACAGCGGAGCGGTTTAAGCTGGACGTTGGCCCGTATAGCGTAGGCCAGAAAATGCGCGTGGCGATGACGTCACCGCGCGTTGCCTAGCAACCACTTGGCACAGCTGCGCCTCGCCTCGCCGCCGCTCCGCACCGCCGCGCCGAGCTGTTACGACCGCGCACCTGCTCCGTCTAGTCATGACGTCACTTCGCGTCGTCCTAGCAACTACATGTGCCTCGCTTCGCCTAGAACATGTAAACGCTTCCCCAGGCCGCGTCTTGAAGCGCGTCGTGCGGCCAAGCAAGAATCAGCGCGTCAGCGGCGAGCTGATCCAGAATACCGTGCCGAAGCTGCAGTCGAGAAGAGGCGTCGTCGAGTCGAAGATCCCGACGAGAACGAGAACTCGAGAGTCTGCGTTTGAGTATCCAGCGTCGTCGGGATAGCGACCCTGGCTGTAGCTTGGTCAATCACAAGCTCCGCTGTTTGCTCCAGCGTTGCTCCACTAGTGCAAGCTGCGCTCATTTTTTTTAACGTACTGCGTGCAGCGTGGCCCAAAGGCTCCAAGATGCCGAGGAAGATGAAAACGCAGCGTTACCACCGACTGACAGAAACAAGGCCTCGAAGGTCACCGATCTGTATGCTAACTACGATCACCGTCAGAGAGGTGAACGTCGTGTTCACAAGCCATAATCAATACAAAAGTATGTTCCGGTGCATCTACTTTTCTCCGTGAAAGCTCGCGCCGGCTACGAGCGATCCCCAATATGCTCGCTGGCATTTGCAGGATATGGCAGTAATATACGGCGGCTAGGTGCCGGAAACGCGTGATAAAATATTGGAGGCGTCTAGTGACACCATGCCAGACATGTTGTCCAAAAACATGGCCGCCATGACGTCACCAATGATTCCAGCGCCCGTAGTATACACCAAAAGAAAGACAAAACGAGGTTGTTTTCCATTACTCTGGGAGAACCATCGATATAGCAGGGTGCGATGTGGGCACCACCTATTGTTCTGCCGTCCAGCCGATGACGTTTATTTGGTCGTCAACGTCGATACCCGAAAGAAGCTGCGACGAATACGATTATTATTATTCATCGTCGTTCCTGTGACAGACAAACAGTGGTTTCCGGCACGAGCGTCTGCAAAGGTCTTTGACATCGGCAAAGACTCTCACCAGCCCATGCATGCACTTTACTCTTTTCTTGCTCTGGCACTACTGCAAACCGAGAAATAGGTCACAGCGCGCAGCCGCGATTTTCTTTTCTTTCCAGAGACGCTATAGCAGCCAGAGAAAACGACGTCACTGGATTCGTCTGCTTCCGGTTGCCTGCGTCTGTGGGCGTTCCACTCGGCTGAAGTAGCGCCACCATAGATAAAGGACGGAAAACTCGGAAAGGGCATGCGCAGTATACGCTTCCGTGTGCGCACGCGTCTGGAACAGGTCTGCCCCCGATGACTGACACTCCGTCTTCGGCACAATGACGCGAGAAAGGGAGCCGGAAGTGTATAACTGGGCGTTGGGTCGTCTGGCCGCCCGTAACGACGAACCGGGTCGCAACTCACACCCCAGAGCAGATTGTCTACGAAAAAGGAACACAAACCTTATGGTGAATTCCACGGGTAGGTCTGGAGTGGTTGCCCGAATCCTCGAGGGGGCGCTCGGATTTTTCAAAGTCGAATCTGCAAGGGATAAAACAAACTACGCTGCGCCGGAACACAGAGAAAGCCATCACGCGCGCAATCGGTTCCGGAAATGGGGTCTCGCTTTAGCTCGTTCCTTCTTCTTCTTTCTGGGGTTTTACGTGCCAAAACCAGTTCTGATTATGAGGCACGCCGTAGTGGAGGGCTCCGGATTAATTTTGACCACCTGGGGTTCTTTAACGTGCACTACAACGCAAGTACACGGGCGTTTTTGCATTTCGAGCTCGTTCCGTTCCCATGGTTAGCGAAGTCGCTGTCCCCGAGCGTGTGTTTTGAATGCGTGTGAGCGAAATTCGCAAGAATCCGTATGAACGGTGTGCCATGGAGGTGACGCTGAATGCGCATCATGGCGATGTGGCACGGAGATGTTTGGAAAACTGCCGCTCACAGCCCACCGCTGCCGCCAAAACTAAACTCCTCCTGCCCTTCCCGACACGCCCTTGCAGTTCCGGTCGAATCTGTGCCCCGACGTCTCAGCAAGTGAGAACGCTCTACTGTGAAGCCAATTGATCCGAAACGACCAGTAGAGCGCGCGAACCCATTCCAGATCTACCCGTCGAACCACGGATTCTTCGCTGCGAAGCGAGAAAGCTTGATCAGGACCTACTTGTGGAATTCAACATTACCCATTCTCACTAAAATTGTGTAGGTCTGCGGTAGCTAGAGCTGACGTCATGCGACCAGTGGCCAATTTCAGAGAGTCCATCGTACTCAAGAAAAGTTAGTGAAATAAACATCTGCCATGTAGCCACTTGAATTACCCGAACGTTGTATACTCAATGAAACGCACATGAAGTTCAAATGATGATGAACGATGGTTCCTGGCATCAAGCACGGGACCACCACCGAATATACACCACACGCTTTATACGTTAAGTACCACACAGAAACCTAGCGCTAATGTCAGCGCGAGCAGAAAATATAACGCCTAAGCGTAGACGGATATGGATAAAATTCGTCTTTCTGGCATCGAGCGCCCTTGTGTTCACAACCGCAGCAATCTGGGCCTGTTGGTATACCATGGTAAATGATTTTTAATAGTATGAGTGCGTGAGAAGAATACAAGGAAATGCCTAACTTGTCTCTTCTGTCCATGTGTCTTCTTACTTCAACCTTTTTGAAGCTAAATCGACATCAGGAAAAAATTTCGCGTTATTTATTAGTGTCAAATCAGCCTCCAAACGCTACTAATCGATGATTTTCAGAACAATGCACTGAAAGCCGGTCTCCATAAATTGGAAACGATCCCGTGTCCTCGCGTTCAAAACTACGATCTGGTTATAAGGCACGCCGTAGAGGGGGGGACTCCGCATTAATTTTAACCACCTGGGGTTCTTAATGTACACCCAATGCCCGGTACACAGGCGCTATTTTGCGTTTCGCCCCCATCGAAATGTGGCTGCGCCATGGCCGGGATTTGATCCCGCGGCCTCGTGCTTAGCAGCGCAACGGCAAAGTCACTCAGCAGGGTGGAGGCTTGACCTAGTCGGTACAAACTCGACAGAGGAACAGCGCGAAAAGACGAACGACGAGAAGGGGAACACACACCAGCGCTAGTGTGTGTTCCCTTCTCGTCCTTCGTCTTTTCGCGCTGTTCCCCTGTCACTCAGCAGCCACGGCGGGTAAAAAACAGCTACTTATACAGTCATTACACACGTCTAATACGACATATATATACAAAAAAAAAGTTGCGGTTTCGCCCGAAAGGCGAAGCAAATTAGTAGAGAGCTATTCGGAGTAGGGATAGTAGTTTTATGAGTTGCATAAACTTGGGCACATTCGCTTACTAACTGAATTAACAAGCGTGGTGTCAGCGCGCACAAGCAAACATGAATAGATCAGACTCATACAACCACTGTCAAAACGCTGGCAGCAAGCGCAGCCGTCGCAGCGAGCGAAGGTTCGTGCGGTCTATCACTTCAATGCAAAGGTACGAGCCGTGTGGAGATCGCTTTCAAGATACGGTGCGCGCGACAGCCCGGAGCCGCGCAAAGTACACGTACGCAGGTGCTGGCAGAGTAGAAGCCGCACCGCTTCCCTCCCGCGCTGCCTTCCCGCTTTCCTGCCTTTCGCGTGAGACATTAAGTAACCAGCTCCCCTTGCGCCCAGTCGCAAGATACGCATTTGGTGCCGCAGCTAAACGTCACCTTCCCTCCCTCCCTCCCTCTCCCATCCCCCCACGGCCTTTCGCACGACGGAAGACGTCGCGTTTGCTCTCCGCCGTGCATTCGCTCTCCGTGAAAGCGCGCGTCAGTCGCAAAAACAGCATACATCGGCGCGCGGTGCCGATTTTATCGCACTTGAACTTTATACGGAACCCGACGGCGACGCTGACGGCAGAAATCCGCTAGGAGTGTCCATGTAATTGCTATCGCAATAAAAAATGGCGCTTTCGCGCCGTACTCACAGCTATCACCATAAAGACGAGGAAGAACTGTCGGAAAGATCAGCCGCACTATAAGGAAAATGTGGCTACAGAACGGTCCAGCAACGAGCGGCGTTGTCGCCCCTGCCCTGACTGCGGAAAGCCCGTCAGACCGACCGAAAAGCCCCTTGTTCGGGAATTGGAAAGCCCACGATGTATGGCACGCACATCGTTAGGACGAGATCGTCGTGTCCCATGAATTAATTCCACCGAGGACCGTTGCGCGGTGTGTACGGCTCTCGGCTATCGCCAAACAGTCGAGGCTACTAACCCGAGTGTAAATACCGCAGCCCCTGGGAGTCGCCTCTCCTCCACAGTATTAGAGCATGCTTAAACAGCGCTCAACACGAACACAAAGAGAAGTGTACCGATCCCTGGTATACCGCGCCGTTTGAGACACGGCCGCAAGAGAAAAGTCGAACAATATCTGTCGGTAGTATTTCACGTACTCACGGGCGAATTGGAGCGGATAGTGCAAGCCCACCGTTGAGAGAAGTTTACTCACCTAAAAGCGCCGATGAACAGCACCAAAAAGCACATCGCGCTGCCTCCTCGTCGCATCGCCGGCAGCCGTCGCTCGCATATTAGTTTCACCAGCAAGCAACCACAGCTATCCTTGTCGTGTCGCTCGGCTTCTTGCTCAAATAAGGTTTATGCTTTAAGAGGTATCCAAGCCTGCAACGATATTAAAATTTTGCTTTTTACCCTCGAGAAAAGGAGTTTCTCGGAGCTAATGTCGACCCTTTGGCCTCCCTCTTTTTATGGATACGCAGGTTCTGGACTGGGTGGAACAGTTCTGCGGCGCCAAGGTCCTCTCCCTCGGCGCCATGTACGTCAGCGTACCACCAGGTGAGAAAGGCTGGTCTCCTCTCCCACCTCCGTCTAGATTGCAGAAATTGATAGTTAGCGCTCGGGTGGGAGAGGGTGCGTCGATGCCAGCGGAGAGACTTGGTATCAACGATGGAAGAACAAGTCATTTGCCTTCTTAACGCCTCCCGTAGATTCGCCGGCACAGATCGGGAGGCACGACATCAACATTCATAATACGTGTACAACCATCTTGCAAAAGATTGCATACTCCGGCTCCAGCCCTTCATGACCC